>NC_091983.1:141254492-141388979 GCF_044704955.1 Pristiophorus japonicus | reverse complement strand
GTTTATCTGAACCTGCAAGTTCAGCTGTTGCATGTCTAACAGTAAACAATGCAGCTTCCATAGGCTGCTGTGCTGAGCAAGACTTCGTGTTACATCTGATTTTGTAGAAACGGAGGCTGACCAGTTCATGTGCAGAGAGGGGGGGAAAGGAGAAGGGGGGATGAGAAGGGGAAAGGGGGGGAGAGGAGAAGGAGAAAGGGAAGCGGGGGAGTGGAGAAGGATAAAGAGAAGGGGGGGAGCAGGGGAAGGAGAGGGGGGGAAAAGGAGAAGGGGGGGAAAGGAGAAGGGGGAGGGAGGCTGAACGGGCCAGGCCCGGCCGGGCCCAAGACTTCGGGCAGGGCCCGTCCCCAGCACCAGATTTACAGGTAGGTGGCATTGGGTCGGGTCGGGTCAGGGGGAGCGCGGGTCGGGGTCGGGAGCGCGGGTCGGGTCGGGGGGCCGGAGGGAGGTCGGGTCGGGTCGGGTGGGGGGGGGTGAGGAGGAAGGTCGGGTTAGTTCGGGTAGGGGGGAGGGAGGGAGCGCGGGTCTGGTTGGTTCGGTTCGGGTCCGGGGGGGGGGTGCGGGGGGGAGCGCCGGTCCGGTCCGGTCCAGGGGCGGGGGGGGAAGCGTGAGTCGGGTCCGGTCCGGTCCGGGGGTGGGGGGGGAAGCAGGAGTCGAGTCGGGTTGGGAGGAATCAGGAGCTGGGCATGGGAGGCAGCCTTATGCACGCAGCCCCAATGAGGCCATTCGGCCAGGGCTAGGGGCTGCGTGCTTCGGGCCCCTACCACATAGTTTTGGGAGCCTGGAGCTACTGCACATGCGCGTCCACTGTAGCGCGCATGTGCTGAGGTCCCGGCACTGTTTTCAGCGCAGGGACCTAGCTCCGCTACCTACAGCTCGTGCTGCGCCGCGCCCGACTCCAGAGGACCAGCAGGGAGCCGGAGAATCTGTAAGTTTTTTTTAGGCGCGCTTTGTGGCGCGAAAAACGGGCGTCCAGGTCGGGGCTGCGCCGTTCTAGGCGCGGCCCGAAACTTGGGCCCATAATCCTGGCTGACACTTCAGTTCAGTACTGATGGAGTGCAGCACTCCATCAATGCTACCAGTCTTCAGGTGGAGATGTTAAACAAAGGCCTGTCTGCAAACTCAAGTAAACATAAAACATTTAAAGATATTTGAAGAGGAGAAGAGAGGTTCTTCCAATATAAAAACAGAAAATGCTGGAAATCTCAGCGGGTTAGGCAGCAACTGTGAAGAGAGAAACAAAGTTAACGTTTCAGGTTCATGATCTTTCATCACAACTCGGTCAGATTTCCGGCATCTGCAGAATTGAGTTTTGTTGTAGAGTGTTCTTCTAATTTCTTGATCCACATTCCTCTCTAATCTAGTAACAAATTATTTGCTTATTCATCTCATTTGTTGTTTGTGGGACCTTGCTGTAAGCAAATTGGCTGGCGTGTTTGCATTACAAAAAGTGACAACACTTCAGATGTTATCCATTGGCTGTAAAGTGCTTCAGGATGTGATAAGGTGCTATATAATTCAATTCTTTCTTTTAAAATCCACTCTTTGCATGAAAGTATAAAACAACTTAGATGGAAATACTAATTTGGGAGGTTTTGAATTGTTTTCCTTCAAGACATGCAGTTGTAACCAAGCATTACAAAAATAATCTTCAACAAGTTAATTTCATGTGGCAGAGAAGTTTAACAGATAGTCTAGTTTATACCACGAAGAGAGCAGTGGTTATTTCCATTCTAATGCCTATAGATTTGGCTGACTACACTGTGTTTACAATTTTAAGTGGTAGCACATCTTACATAAATAGTTATTCTACTCTGCATGGCTGACCACTGGAACCAACCGACACTGATCGTACAATTATGCCAACATCTGCCAATCTGTAGTTGTTTTACTCTGTGATCGAGTTGAATGAGTAGAACGGGGTTTCTTTGTTATATCTGTAACTTAATGGGAAGAACAGTTATGATTCTTCAGTTGCCTGGGCCCCAAGCTCTGGAACTCCCTCCCTAAACCTCTCTACCTCTCTTTCCTACTTAAAACCTACCTCTTTGATCAAGCATTTGGTCATCTGTCATAATTTCTTCTTGTGTGGCTCAGTGTCAAATTTATTTATTTTGTCTTATAACACTCTTAGGACGTTTTACTATGTTAAAGGCACGATATAAATACAAGCTGTTGTTGGTTATTCAGATGGTGAATCCTCTTTTTTTTAAGTGAAAATTAAAAAATATATATTTGGGGGTTCTCCTGATGGCTCAGCTGGTTAAGCAATTGAGTAGCTGAGCAATCGTGACCAAGAAAGTCCCAGGTTCTCACCCTGCTCTGTGCTGAGTTAGCTGATCTCAGCAGAGCAGTGACGAGTATTACAATTGGCCTCGATGCCCCAGGATTAGGGAACGAGAAACAAATTGGGCTTCCCATTCCTGTTCCTGACCTAGTGAGGTGGAACTTTGTGTGTCAGAACATCAGGCAAGGTTGGACATGGCTTTGCCTTTCTAGTAGTCGAATAGCCCACTGAGCTCACTGGCATTTTGTTTCAGTGTGGTTGACTTTAAAGGTTTTAATAATTATTTCCAAATGCAACCAACTGAAAGTGTCAACTTTATAGGGTAGCTGTGATGCAATGTGGTTCTGCAGCGTGATAAATTGGTGTTATGGGGCAGAGGGTCATATTATATAATGCATACAGAAAGGAGTCTGAAGTCTAGTCTCATGGAAAGTAGGTCAGCGTTAGTGACCTATGCAGAGGATGAGACAGCAGTTTACAGCTTGCTGGCTGTTAAACAGCAGTAACTGTCATCAGGAAACTTGTTTTGTGTGTCTAAACATTGGGTTCCTGTCTTACTTCTGTTTTTTATGCGGCACTACAAACACAGTCACTGACTTCAGTTACCTCGGCAGGAAGATCTCAGAATGGAACGCTTGAGCTGAGAGGCCAGGCTGTGACCAGATACGTTTTTTGTTCTCTTTGTAAACATAAACTACCTTTTTTAATTAAAAAAAATTACATTAAATGCACTACAGATTCAATCACTTATTTGAAATGAAACTTTCTCAGTTGCATAGTGTCTATTTAAATAGAAAATATGTATAAAAAGCTTTTAGATTGATTACTGTTCAATCACGCAATAGAGAAGCTGTATTATTGTCAGATTACATGGGAGGCATGAGAGAATTTTTCAGGATAGCTTTAAAAGCAAAATTTCTGTTTTGTTTGCCAAGATGTGTAAAATGATTTAAAAGCCAGAAATCTTTTGTTTTATAAATAATTCTATAAATGTAAACATCTTTACTATGATTTGTCATTAATGGAAGGGTCATGTGATCTGAATTATTATATTTTGATTGGTACTTGTTTTCTAAATATAAAACCCATCTTCTGAGGCATTGAATCAAGCAAACTAATCCTTAAAGTATCTCATCCCAAGATCTCCCTATTGACTCAGTGGATAAATGGTCTGCATGCAGACTAGAAAGATGCCAAGTCCAATCCTTGCTCT
Organism: Pristiophorus japonicus; assembly: GCF_044704955.1. Taxonomy (NCBI): domain Eukaryota; kingdom Metazoa; phylum Chordata; class Chondrichthyes; family Pristiophoridae; genus Pristiophorus; species Pristiophorus japonicus. Next base: position 141,385,479 of record NC_091983.1, on the reverse strand, counting down.
GTTAATTGAGTTAATTCATTTTAGCTAAGGGCCAGCTACACTTGGCATTGGTGTACTAGAGAAATGAAAAAAAAATCAGCCATGATTCATGCCTCTTACCACCATCCAGATGCTGCCTCTTGAAAATGTGCATGTGTGAACTTTACCTGAGGAAAGGATCACAGCTCAGCTGTGATGCCTGCCATAGTTAACTGGTCTGCAGATACTCACTGTCTAGCCTTACATATCAGTAACTAAATACTTTACAGGTATGGTAGTTTAGCAGTTACGGTACTAACTTCGTAAACCAGAGATTGTGGGCTAGAAATTCCACAGCGTCCAGTTTGGGACGATAATTTTTGAAAACTGGAAAACGTAGCGCTAGGTGCTAATGATTCTCTCCTCCCAGGAAATTCAGCTTTAGCGCTCCAAGAGGAAAGTGGAGTGCTAAATCAAGCGCTGATCACTTCTCTTAGGGCGCTAAAGTCTGAGTGCGGGGCAGAAGTGGCAGAGCGCGGGAACAATGTAGAGCACATTGCTGATGGCATCAGACTCTGCTTCCCTTTGCCATTACAGCCCCAAACACTCTCAGAAATTGGAGGGCTTGGACATCTTGCAGCAATGAAACATCGAAAACTTTCAGCAGGCACCAGACTGTTTCAAAGAATAAAGTTTGGCCTCCCTGAAAACCATTCCCTTTAATTAGCGTTCCCCAAGCGGCCATCCGAGGTGACAATGCCTTCTCTTCCTGCCGTTGTTGATGCCTGGCGATACAGCAGGGGGCGCGAGGCAATTTCACATCCGGGGCGGTAACGGGGCACTGTGCACTTTATGACATCACAATCTGCGAGGCGCTAGAGGTCCAGGTGGTAAGAGTTAGTGCCAGCGCTAAACCGGCACCGAGGTTCGCGGGTGTCGCTGAATTTGCCGCGTCTGGTCGCTAACCCCTTAGCGTCGCGCTAACATGAGAGCGCGAAGCAGCCGAATTTCTCCTCCTGAGTTTCAATCCTACCATAGCAAGTTTTGAAATTGAATTCAATGATAATTTATGGTCTGGAACCAGGGAAATTACCATGAAAACTGTAAGATTATTGTAAAAATTCAACTGGTTCATTAATGTCTTTCAGGGAAGGGATGCTGCTGCCCTTACCTAGTCTGGCCTGCATATGGTTGATTTTTTAAGTCTTCTGAAATATGAAAACACAAGAATAACAAATACGAATATGTTGGGAACACTATCACCTCAAAGTTGCTTACCAAATTGCACACCATCCTGACTTGGAAGTGCATTGCCATTCCTTGGTCGTCACTGGGTCAAATTTCTAGGATTCCTTACCTCACACCATTCACATAGCACCATCACCCACAAAGACTGCAGCAGTTCCACCACCATTTTCTCAGGGCAGCTAGGGATGGCCAATAAATACGGCCCTGCCAGCATCAGTTACATCCCAGGAATACATTTTTAAAATTTGAGCAAGGTATCAGGGAACTGCTGCTCCCCCATGGAACTATATCCCAGGATGAGTGAGCATATTAGGACAATAGGGGAGATAGAGATATACTGCACATATAATATATACATAAGCTCTAGTGCGTGTTCTAAGATCATTGCCTTTGCACATTGAGCCTAAAGCTATGAAGGAGACATTAAGGGTAGTATTAGGATTATGAACAAAAACAAGAACAACTTGCTTTTAACATATTACCTTTACCATAGTAAAATGTCCCAAGGCACTTCACAAGAGCGCTATCAAACACAACGTAACATATATTGAGGCAGATGGTAGGTTTTAAGAAGTATTTTAAAGGAGGAAAGAGAGGCGGAGAGGTTTAGGGAGGGAATTCCAGAGCTTAGGGCCTCAACAGCTGAAGGCACGGTTATCAAGGGTGGAGCGATTAAAATCAGGGATGCGCAAGAGACCAGAATTGGAGGAGCATAGATATCTCGGAGGGTTGTAGGGCTGAAGGAGGTTACTGAGATAGATTATGAGGCCATGGAGGGATTTGAAAACAAGGATGAGAATTTTAAAATCGAAGCGTTGCTCAACCAGGAGCCAATAGGGGTGATGGGGAAATGGGATTTGATGCGAGTTGGGATATGGCAGCAGAGTTTTGGATGAGCTCAAGTTTATGGAGGATGGTAGATGGAAGTCTAATTAGACTCCTCAAATTTATAGGATCACATTATTGGGTTCAGCGCGTGAAGGTGAAGAAAAGATAGGGACAGTCGCAATGTATTGTCTCTATTTGATATGTAAAGGCATATAAATACTTTACCAAGATTTGGATCTGTAATATTTAGATGATTAACTCTCCAAAGAACACAAAACTAAATCAAGTTTACGATCATAAAGGACTAAATCATCCACACTCAGCTATCATTTTTGCATGAGTCATAGGAACAGCAGCATAGTAGCTGTCTGTGTTGGAGTTGCAAAATTCTTGATAGATCATTCTGTATTTTAGCTTTAAATGTTCCTGGTAGCTTTAAACGTTATTTTTTACGACAAATGAAATGCAGTATCAGAATAATGAGAAAACATGTCAAAAGTAAAAGGTCAATACAGAGCACTCAGACATTATTTCCATTGCTATGCTCCACATATCAAATTTAACTTTAATCCACTACAGGGTATAACAACTTTGCTGATTGAAAAACTGTAAGTACATTGCAGTCTGGAAAGAAAAGGTAACAGAATTAAGAAAGACCAAGAAAGAGGTAAACAAAAGGTATGTGTTTGATTAATGAAGCAGACTTTCACTAATCGACTTAGCTTCTATTTCATGATTTGTTTGGGTTGGCTAAAATGGTCCAAAAAGAAAGGAAAGAAAGAAAGACTTAACATAGAAACATAGAAAATAGGTGCAGGAGTAGGCCATTCAGCCTTCGAGCCTGCCTTGGTACATTTTATTAAAATATAAAAGATTCTATATAAATGCAAGTTGGTGTTGTAAACTGGATGGCATGTGTGAAGAAAAGTACTGGCACAAGTTTGATGGGCTAAATGTTGTGCTGTAACATTCTATGAGAAAACAGCACTAGCCTAAACTATATGGAACTTAACAAGTGATTTTAATTGCTATCAAGCGAGGGACCCGTTACTCATAGGGTTCCAACATTTCTGGCAGTTCTTGGAATATATACCTTCTATTTTCTTGGTAAATTCATGTTTTCCATGCACCCACCCCATAAAAAATTACTGACTGTTTCCTGGATTTCATGTTTTTACTGTTTGTTCAGCTTCTGATATTTTTAGTAGAAGCAACAGATTTCTTTTACCAGCAAGACATTAAGGTTCTATCAGCCATCAGGGATTTTCTATTAAATCAGTATGAGAAATACGTATCAGTCTTTACTAAAATACTTTTAAAAATCCTCATTTAAGATGAAGCACATTTATGAAAATAATTAAATGCAGCTTGAATCAAAATCAGTGTTAACATAAGAACATAAGAACATAAGAATTAGGAACAGGAGTAGGCCATCTAGCCCCTCGAGCCTGCTCCGCCATTTAAAAAGATCATGGCTGATCTGGCCGTGGACTCAGCTCCACTTACCCGCCCGCTCACCATAACCCTTAATTCCCTTATTGGTTAAAAATCTATCTATCTGTGATTTGAATACATTCAATGAGCTAGCCTCAACTGCTTCCCTGGGCAGAGAATTCTACAGATTCACAACCCTCTGGGAGAAGAAATTCCTTCTCAACTCGGTTTTAAATTGGCTTCCCCGTATTTTGAGGCTGTGACCCCTAGTTCTAGTCTCCCCGACTAGTGGAAACAACCTCTTTGCCTCTATCTTGTCTATCCCTTTCATTATTTTAAATGTTTCTATGCGATCACCCCTCATCCTTCTGAACTCCAACGAGTAAAGACCCAGTCTACTCAATCTATCATCATAAGGTAACCCCCTCATCTCCGGAATCAGCCGAGTGAATCGTCTCTGTAACCGCTCCAAGGCTAGTATATCCTTCCTTAAGTAAGGTGACCAAAACTGCACGCAGTACTCCAGGTGCGGCCTTACCAATACCCTGTACAGTTGCAGCAGGACCTCCCTGCTTTTGTACTCCATCCCTCTCGCAATGAAGGCCAACATTCCATTCGCCTTCCTGATTACCTGCTGCACCTGCAAACTAACTTTTTGGGATTCATACACAAGGACCCCCAGGTCCCTCTGCACCGCAGCATGTTGTAATTTCTCCCCATTCAAATAATATTCCCTTTTACTATTTTTTTTTCCAAGGTGGATGACCTCACATTTTCCGACATTGTATTCCATCTGCCAAACCTCAGCCCATTCGCTTAACCTATCTAAATCTCTTTGCAGCCTCTCTGTGTCCTCTACACAACCCGCTTCCCCACTAATCTTTGTGTCATCTGCAAATTTTGTTACACTACACTCTGTCCCCACCGCCAGGTCATTTATGTATATTGTAAACAGTTGTGGTCCCAGCACCGATCCCTGTGGCACACCACTAACCACCGATTTTCAACCTGAAAAAGACCCATTTATCCCGACTCTCTGCTTTCTGTTCGCCAGCCAATTCTCTATCCATGCTAATACATTTCCGCTGATTCCACGTAACTTTATCTTCTGCAGTAACCTTTTGTGTGGCACCTTATCGAATGCCTTTTGGAAATCTAAATACACCACATCCATCGGTACACTTCTATCCACCATGCTCGTTATATCTTCAAAGAATTCCAGTAAATTAGTTAAACATGATTTCCCCTTCATGAATCCATGTTGAGTCTGCTTGATTGCACTATTCCTATCTAGATGTCCCGCTATTTCTTCTTTAATGATAGTTTCAAGCATTTTCCCCACTACAGATGTTAAACTAACCGGCCTATAGTTACCTGCCTTTTGTCTGCCCCCTTTTTAAAACAGAGACGTTACATTAGCTGCTTTCCAATCCACTGGTACCTCCCCAGAGTCCAGAGAATTTTGGTAGATTATAACGAATGCATCTGCTATAACTGCCGCCATCTCTTTTAATACCCTGGGATGCATTTCATCAGGACCAGGGCACTTGTCTTCCTTGAGTCCCATTAGCCTGTCCAGCACTATCCCACTAGTGATAGTGATTGTCTCAAGGTCCTCCCTTCCCACATTCCCGTTACCAGCAATTTTTGGCATGGTTTTTGTGTCTTCCACTGTGAAGACCGAAGCAAAATAATTGTTTAAGGTCTCAGCCATTTCCACATTTCCCATTCCTAAATCCCCCATCTCATCTTCTAAAGGACCAACATTTACTTTAGTCACTCTTTTTCCTTTTTATATATCGGTAAAAGCTTTTACTATCTGTTTTTATGTTTTACGCAAGTTTACTTTCGTAATTTATCTTTCCTTTCTTTATTGCTTTCTTTGTCATACTTTGCTGTCGTTTAAAATTTTCCCAATCTTCTGGTTTCCCACTAACCTTGGCCACCTTATATGCATTGGTTTTTAATTTGATACTCTCCTTTATTTCCTTGGTTATCCACGGCTGGTTATCCCTTCTCTTACCGCCCTTCTTTTTCACTGGAATATATTTTTGTTGAGCACTATGAAAGAGCTCATTAAAAGTCCTCCACTGTTCCTCAATTGTGCCACCGTTTAGTCTATGTTCCCAGTCTACTTTAGCTAACTCTGCCCTCATCCCACTGTAGTCCCCTTTGTTTAAGCATAGTACGCTCGTTTGAGACACTACTTCCTCACCCTCAATCTGTATTACAAATTCAACCATACTGTGATCACTCATTCCGAGAGGATCTTTTACTAGGAGATCGTTTATTATTCCTGTCTCATTAAACAGGACCAGATCTAAGATAGCTTGCTCCCTTGTAGGTTCTGTTGAGTGATCTGCTCGCATTGCTCTCTGGAAAAGTAATTTCTGACTTTGTGCTTCCAGTAGTTGACCTCATCTGCCATCGAATATAGGAAATTTGGACATGTGCTGTCCATGGTTTTTTGACCTTTTAAAATAATGGTCAGAGAATCATTTGCTGGTCATGCCCAAATTTCCAATGTGTGCTTCCAGTGGTCAAGGCTCCACTGTTAACAAAGTTTAAAAATTACCCCGTAAAGGTGTCAAATTGTGAATATTTATATTTACTTTACCTGCAGATTGATCTTCATGGGCTAGATTTTCCACTTTTTTTGCATGCTTAACGCTCACTTAACGTCCATTTTACCACTGAAATGATGTGTAACGCCCAGATATCGCCCATTTAGCCACAAAATAGAAACTGACGCGCATTTTTCGGATACTTACTGCCGAGCGTTACTTTCCCCATGTGCGTAACAGCAGGAAAAAATAATACCGCCCGCCCATTTTTTTTGGGTGGAATCATCAGAATGGGCAAAATCAACACCCACAATATCACCCAGTGTTACTTTCCGCATGGAATTAACGCCGAGATTCAATAATATCGACCACCCACTTTTTTTGTTGTAAAGATCACATTTGCCAAAACTAACGCCCAGGAGATCGCCCAGCGTCACTTTCACCACCTCGCACACATATCGGCCAGAATATCGCTCACCCGGAAAAAGTGGAACGAACCGGAACTAATCACAGCGTTATGGACGCCATGTTCTACATCACATGTCACATCATTTAAAAGGCTGCTCTGCTTCAACCTTGGGGGAGTTCGGATGTACTCTGCAGGTCTTTGGAAGTGACGTGAACATCTGTACAAATATCTTTATCATACTGTGAACGATTGGAATTTAATAGGTGTCTTCGTCGGGACTTTAATTCTTTGTGACCAATCGGTGGAAAACAGAGAGCTATTGCAATGGGGCCTGTCCTTTCTCACTCTTTTTTGATGACCAATTACATGCTGCAGACTTGAGATGGTCAAAGGCACGCCCAACAGCATTATGTGCCCAATGTAAGATGTGCCAGACTGATGAGGAGGACCAGACATTGCACCCCCCGCAAGTAAAAGGAGAAGCAGTCTTCCCTCGACTTGCCCGACACCAGCTGCCTTCGGAGACTGTGCTTCCACAAAGAGGTTATCACTGAGGTATGCCAGCTCATAAGGGGAGATCTGCAGCCTGCCAGCACTATCAGTACTGCACTGTCCATCGAGGCCAAAGTCACCACTGCACTGTCGTACCACTCCCTGAATGTGCAACTATTTGTCGGCACCAGCAAATTATTATGGCAGTGAATGCTAAATTTCCGGGCAGCATCCATGATGCTCACATCCTGCGTGAGAGCACTGTATCTTAATTGTTTAACAACTAGCCACAAGGTCAATGCTGGATGCTTGGTGACAAAGGATACGGCCTCGCCACCTGACTGATGACCCCCATGTGTGACACCCATACCGAAGCCGAGAGGCGATACAACGAGAGCCAAAGAGCCACTCGCAATATCGTGGAGAAAACCATTGGAGTGCTTAAGCAGTGCTTTAGATGCCTGGACCACTCAGGAGGCGAGCTCCAATACCATCCTTAGAAGGTAGTTCAATTCGTGATGTGCTCCATGCTGCACAACTTGGCTATCAGGAGGGGACAAGATTTGCCTGAAGAGTCTGACAGTCCACCTCACCAGAGAGGAAGAGGAGGACGAGGAGGCGGACGCTGACATCGACCCTGACAATCAGGCTGACGCTGAAGCCATGTCCCCGCCCCCCTTTAGACCGCATGAAAGGGTCCATGGTGGCATGATAGCTGCAAGAGCCTTACGTCAGGAGCTCATCAATGAGCACTTTGCCTGAAAGAACATTAGTGGTATTTACAAAGCTGACACACTGCTGGGTGTGCAGGTCATACATCAATGGTGGGCATCACCTTGGTGACAGCTAAAGTTTTAAGTTGATTGAAGTTAAGTGTAATTATATCCTTTGATAAGGAATCACCAGCGTGTAATGGTGCAGCTACCTGAGCCAATGCGCAACAAGGTTTTGTTAAATAAAAAACATTTAAACTGAACATTTGTCTGAAATCATAAGTATTTCTATAAAAACCAACCCTTACCCTCTCCCCACCGCCCCCCCCTCCCCCCCGCTTCTCCTCCCCACTTTTACCCCTTCCCCTCCTGAGTCCAAGCCACCTGGCTGAGGAGCTCCTCAGGCGATGCTTTATTGGGGGGGGTGAGGGGGAGGAGGATGATGGCCGAATGCTGCTTGGATGGATACGGGAAGGACGGTCCTGAGGAGGGAATGTGCTCCGAGCCAGAAGCAAGATGTTGCTCCTGGCTTTCGTGTCGTTGGCAATGGGGGTGTGGCACCTTGTGGTGCGGTGCTGTGCTCCGGGACCACTGGGAGCCCTCTGCCACCAGTGTTCCTGGCTACCAGCTCCAGGGCCTCCTCCGTCCCTTCCATGTTATATATTATTTGTTGGACAAAAACTCGGTGCCAACTATGTTCTTGGTGCTTAGTAGGCTTTTTGCTGCTGGTGAATCTCCCTCGTGTCTCCCACAACAGCCAAACAAGCACACACCACAGCCACATAGTCCTCTCAGCTTCATATCTCTCTGTCTCCTCTTCTGCCCATGTCATGATGACCCTTGACCTTCTAAATCGCGGGAATCGAGCGTTGCCATGCCGTTGCTAAGAACACTTTACGGCAGAAGGTCAGAGAGATTTAACACTACCACCCATTTCATCTCGCTCGCGGTAACACCCAATTTCAAAAGTGGAGACTCGGTGCTTTGAGAATGGGCGAGAAGTTGGTGATCTGAAAACCCATTTTTACTGCCCACATCGGAAATAACGCCCATTTTTGGGCAATCTGCACAAAAGTATAAAATCTAGCCCCATGATTTTAACATAATTTTATTCTAATTTTTAATGACAGAGCAAGATTGTTGTAAATCACTTTCACTTTTGTTTTGCTGCACAAGCAGAAATCTAAAATAAAACTAGATTCATTTCAGAGTTAGACCTATATTTAAACAGGGATAGAGAGAGTTGATTTCATCTAGGTTTGCTCTGCCAGTTGTTATTTTTGACACTTTTTGGGGGCGGGGGGTCGGGGGGGGTGGTGAATGAGCCCAGAAAGGTTATAATTTTTGTTTCTTACAATTAATTTTGGAAAGTGGAGGGTCAGGACCAGTCTGCCGAGTGAGGTCTGGTAGTTTTTTGATATTCCTGGGTCGATTTTTATAAGTAGATTTGAACACTATACTGTACACTCCTGCCAAGTGTAAAGTGTTTTTTTTATCTTGTATCAGAGGTCATGTATTTAAGATAAATTATGCTGTTGTGCAAAAATCCTTATTTAGTTTGCCAATGATTTGGCAATGACCATAACAGGCAGTGTTGACGAGTTTTAGCATAATGCATGAACAGCCGTTGTGAGGTACTCTTTAGGAAGTGAAGAATGTGATCAGGCAATGAGAAGCATGTGTTAGTGAAGAAGGGAGTCATCAACCAACGGATCTACTTTTTCCCAGCCCTTCTCTAGCAAGATCCAGTTTTTCCCAACTCTCCTCTGTGTGTTCAAATCCATTAGGCATTTGTTGTGGTGATTCTTTCCAATTGAGTATTAGTCTCAGGAGGGATAATAGATGCTGCTCCCCCCCAGTTAGTATGTGCAACTGATAGATGGCTCACTACATAGAACATTTAGGAGGCGGGAAATTCCACGGACCTTTTTGAAGCAGTGGGACAGGACTGCAGTGTATTGCTATTTGTTGGTCCCAAATCCAGGGGACATAATTATTTGAATACTCAAGGCGGGCCTCTCTACCTATCGTGGTGCGACAGAGGCACTCATCCTGCTGAGGAGACGGAAGTCGGAGCAGCATCCTGCCACTCTGAAAGGGGGTGGGAGAAGTCCAAAATGGGTAGACGATAATTATTTTTTTCTATTTTTCTTTCCAGGCCTTCTGGCATGTCAAGGAGGGATCAATAACTGTTCTCTTCTAAACTGCTTGGCCCTTTCTAGGCCCAGAATGGGGCATAAGTCCTGCTGGGCAATTGAGGGATGGGCTGGGCAGAATTCTTGGGGTAGTCTTAGAACATTACTAGACAGAAGCGGGTCTAAGAAGCACCTTCCCTGGGAGCACAATTAAGTGAGGAAGATGTATAAACAGGAAATCCGTATTCTATCTTAAATTGTGGCCACGCATTGGATCATGGAGAAATTCCTCACTCAACTGGAATTTTTACCCTCGATTCTTTGTTACTGTTGATGGTCCTACTTGTAATTTAATGGTACAGATGCATCCATACTTAATATCTACTTAGTTATTGATTCATATGTGAACTTCAAATTGAGAGTTATTATCCCATAAGCATTTGAATAACTCTGCACCAGTAAGTGTAAATAACCTACTTTTGGAATAATCATCCTGCTCCTTCAGTATCCAGTTGTCATATTCGTCTTTCAAGCGCAGGATATAAATGAGAGTGACTCTTTCACAAAATTGATGATGTCATCACTGTGGAATGCATGATTAACTATTCCATTGCTCTCCTGACCTGCCTCCCATCTTCCACCCTCTATAAACTTTTCATCCAACACTCTGCTGCCCGTATCCTAACTCGCATCAAGTCCTGTTCATTCTTCATCCTTGTGCTCGTTGACCTACATTGGCTTCCGCTCCATCCATGCCTCAAATTTAAAATTCTCACTCTTGTGTTCAGTTCCCTCCATGGCCTGACTCTCCCTATCTGTATAACCTGCTCCAGTTCTTCAACCCTCCGAGAACTCTGTGTTCCTTCAATTCTTTCAATTCTGGCCACGTGCAACCCCGAGATCCTTCGCTCCATCATTGGCAGCCTTGCCTTCATCTGTGTAAGCCCTAGAATTCCCTCCCTAAACCTCTCTGCCTCTATACCTCCTCTTTTAAGATGATTCTTAAAACCTATCTCTTTTGACCAAGCTTTTGATAACTTGTCCAAATATCTCCTTCTTTGGCTTAGTGTCCATATTTTTGTTTGATTACGCTCCTGTGAAGTGCCTTGGTACATTGTACTACATCAAAGGCGTTATATAAATGCATGTTGTTGGTGTTGTAGATGGTACGTGTGAAGATGACTTATTAAATTGAGATGTTATTGGTATAATTTTAACCAGAATTTACATGTTGATGCTTATATCATTTCTTGTGGGTGGACAGGTTACTGGCTGGCTGCTATACTGAGCCGGCCCGATGGGCAGGGTAGTCGATCACTGGGGGGAGCGTCGAACGGGCTGGCAAAGGGTTGGAGTTTTTTGTGGCCTGAACACACTCCTGCTTCTCCTGGGCCTATAGAAATACAGCGCTGTTTTGAGCAGCTTTCAGCGGTCTTCTTGGGATCACTGAATGCCTGGTAGAACAGGATGTACGGTGCATGCTCCACCCGTTTGTACATGAATTTTGTAATCCAGGAACCCCAATTTGCATCTTTAAGCAGCCTTGTGTATTTAAGCGGGCAGCTTTCCCATTTACAGGTCCGCCTGCATATTGCATAAGGCGGGCTCTGGGTGTTAAAGGGGCGGCTGAGTTGTCTCCCGATTTCCAACTGTTAACCACCCATTTTACAGGGGTAAAACAGGTGGCCACTAGTTGCATTTCTCCCCCATGGTTTACCCCTTGATGCCGTACTGGACTGTCAGCCTAGGTTACGTACTCAGTTCATAAAGTGGGGCTTGAACCCAGAACCGTCTGAGTTAGAAGTAAGTGTGCTACCAACTGAGTCAAGCTGACAATTGTGCTGGCCATTTGACGCCTATCTTGTTTTCTTTTACTGGTTTCCTGTTTAATCTGCTGATAAGATCACATCTTTATTATCACTCTCTAGACACCGTGCAGGAGAGCTTACATTGTTTTCTAAAGTGATATTTGAAGAATTCAAAAATGTGTTTTCTAAAGTGATCTGTAATCCCGTTGCCTATGGCCAATCTTGTTCTGGTCTGCTCTGTAGGTCCACCTATATTTGCTAACTGTAAAACAAAGGCACAAAGTCTTATCATGGTCAAATAACTGGTGTATGAGTAGCAATGTGCCCAATCATGATTTTGTAATAAATAGACCAAACTTCTTTCTTAAGAAATGGCCCTGTTAGAAAGTGTTAATGATTTTTTTCATTATTTTATATTTTTTATTGATATGCTTTTGCTTTTGTTGTGATATTGATGATATCCTGCCCACATATCATCTCTATCAACATGGATCTCCATTGACTCCCTGTCCCCCAATGCATTTATTTCAAAATCCTATTCCTTGCTTATGGATTCCTCCAATCCTACTCTGTAACTTTCTCGTCTGACTCCAGCCGACTGTATGTCCTTCCTCCTGCCCCATTGCAGCATTGATGGCAGTGCCCTAAGGTGAGTCAACTCTACTTTCTCACCAAGCTCCAGTCCACTGACTTAAATTACAATTTATGTTAAAGTCAACGCAAAAACTGATGTGAAATGTGCACCTGTGGGACTTTTACCAGATGGCACAGTAGCAGATGGTCATTTGCAGTCTTGTTGCATAAATTGTTCCACAAGGGTTGTTGGTCATCAAAACCTATGGGAAGGTATAACTTATACATTGGTATTATATGTTTTAATTGAGTGCTAAAACCGAGCTAATGTATATGGTTAATTTCATTACTGACATTCGTATATGGATTAGTATGATTGGTAGAATTTGTGAATTCAGTTTCAGTTTCTCTCTATCCTTGACTACTTGTAAAGTCTATTCCAATAATAACAGCAACAACTTGAATTTATATAGCGTCTTTAACGTAGTATTACATCCCAAGACACTTCACAGGAGTATTATGACAAAAAATTTGATACTGAGCTACGTAAGTAGAAATTAGGGCAGGGAAAGAGGTAGGTTTTAAGGAGCGGCTTAAAGAAGGAAAGAGAGGTAGAGAGGCGGAGAGATTTAGGCAGGTAATTCCAGAGCATTAGGGCTGGGCAACAGAAGGCACGGCCACCAAAGGTTGAGCGATTATAATCAGGGATGCTCCAGAGGGCAGAATTAGAGGAGTGCAGACATCTATGCGGGGTGGGAGTTGCAGGGCTGCAGGAGATTACAGAGATAGGGAGGGGTGAGGTCATAGAGGGATTTGAAAACAAGGATGAGAATTTTGAAGTCGGGGCATTGCTTAACTTGATTATTCCTGATAATTTGAAAAATTTTGTGTGCTGGAAAATTTGAATTATCCAATAATTTGGATTAAGCATATAAATAATGCAGCATAATGGGAATTACATTCTAAAATTTTGAATTAGCAGAGAATTAAGTGACTGATTTAAGAAGAGCATGTGCTTTCCAGAAAGGTTGTAAAGATTCATCTGCACAGTCTCCTTTAGGTGGGAAAATGAGTCTTGAGGGAAATGCAGGCATGAGATAAATGTATTACATCCCGTATCTGGAACTCCGGAATTATTGTCCAAAAACTGGACATTTTGCGCATCCCAGATGGAGTCGTCCAGAATTATTGTCTGAAAACCGGACATTTTTGAGGCGGCCAAGATGGTGACATCGGGCAGCAAGGGACGAGGAAAGCGGTAAAAAGCGCAGCACCAGAGGGCTGCAGAAATCGATGGGTAGCGAGGAGCGGAGGATCGGCAGGAATGGCGGGCGGCGAGGAGCGGAGTACCTGCGTGAATCGGCAAGTGGCAAGGTCCGAAATCCGGCAAAACCCAAAATCTGGCACGGATTCAGTCGAAGATTCTGAATTTCAGACAAGAAAATCAATAGTCTTAAATTCGGAATCCTCGACCGAATTTCAGGATTTGCCGGATTTCGGACCTTGTCGCTCAAAACCCGGCACAGATTCAGTCGAGGATTCCAGATTTCAGACGATTGATTTTCTTGTCTGAAATCTGGAAAAACTCAAAAACCGGTACGGAGTCGGTCCTGAGGATTCCGGATTTCGGACGTTGTATCCATACCAGTATTTGAATTGTAGAAAGAAAGAGGTTGGAAACGTCGCAACCTTGAAGACTAAATTGTGAATAAGTTCGCCCTCAGTGAGGTTTGGCCCGAATACTATCAATATTCCAGTGTCCTTTCAGTTATACGAACGGCCATCCCTGTCCAGCTCAAGGCACATAGCAGTTCTGGGCTTTACGCATTAATCGAGGCACCAGCTTCTCTCTTGGGAGTATGTAAAAGATCCCATGACACTATTAGAAGAAGATATGGGAGTTCTTCCTGGTATCCTGACCAATATTTATCGCTCAACCAACTTCACTAAACCAGATTATCGAGCCATGTATCTCCTTACTGTTTGTGGGACCTTGCTATTCATAAATTGGCTGTTGAGTTTCCCACATTACAACAGCGATTACCCTTCAAAAGTACAGCATTGACTATAAAGCGCTTTAGGATATTCTGAAAGCCGCTATATAATTGCAACTTCTTTACTTTCCTTTTCTTTCTACTATTCTCAAATGGCAGAACTAAAAAAGCTCTTTTATCACTTATATTTTCTGTTGCAGGATATGGAAGTGGAGTAAAAAAATTCTCCAGAGGGAATTAATGTAAAAGGCTTGGGGTATAAATGGGATTTTTATCTTGCAAAAAGTGATATTTTGCCAACCTAGAAATCTAGTCCTTGAAATTCTGCACGGGGTTCTCTCAGTCTTCCACCATAACTTCAGCTGGAGATTCAGTCAGCCTCTCGGGAGACTGGGATTTCAAGATCCTTGGATTTTATCTTATGGAGAGAGAAACTTTATTTTTCTTTGGGAATTTGTGTTTTGCTCCCCCATGTCTATTTGCTATCCTTGAATTCCTTTGGTGCTCTCCCACCCAATGGACACTTATACAATTGTGCTTTCATTGACGCTTCATTAGTTGGTCAGTTAGTAATGGGCACTGCAGCTTCTTTCTCCCCCTATAGAAAAGGAACCGAGATAAACATAATGCAGATAAACATAATGCAGATGTTCATTATTTTTCTTTTGGCTGGTGTGCCTCCACCAGGAGCCCAGCTGGGAATTGTCAAAACCCATCCGTAACTCATGAAAGCTGAAAGGAGCAGGGAAGAAGAAGAGAGGGTTGCTAAATTTGTGCCAAACTTACACGTTTTTGAAGTTTAAGACATCTTGCCCAGTTCCAGGTAGAGGATGGAGACAGTATGGCCAATCAGATTGACATTTAGTTGAGTTCACATAGGCTTCGGAGTCACTTATTTATTTAGCAGCTAATGGACATGAATGGCTGACAGTAGGCTAATTTTCCAAAAGCACTCCTGATGCAAAGTCCTGACCATCAGGAGTGCATAATTGAGCAGTTGAGGGCATGTTCCCCATGATTTTCTGATCTGTGCTCCAGGTGGGCAAGGCTCCACACCAGGCCGGAATCTTACCAGCCCTGCGAATGCGGGTTTGGAGGCAGGCCGCTGTCAAAACGTCCGTGATTGACAGCAGGGCATAGGTCCGCTCTGAACCCGCCTCCTTCTCAGTTTCCACCGTGTCGGGTTTGCTTGCGGTTCACACACCCAACACCAAGCGGCTGGCTAGCCAATTAACATCATTAAGAGGTACTTTAAAGGTATTTTAAAAGATTTTATCAGGTAGCCTCCCATCACTCTGGCTTCATGTCAGGCAAGTGTGTTGGGTTCTCAATGACTCTCTATTGCTTTGACTAGTTGACAGCTGCAGGAGTGGTATAAAAGCTACCATTTCACAACTGTTCATTTTCCAATCTCAGAAGCTAAAGACTTCAGGATTTGGAAGATACTTTTGAGCTATATGCAGTTTGGAAGTGTTTGCAGTGAACTTTCTATCCATTGTCTCCTCCTTGGAGCAACCTCTCTCACCATTGACAAATAGCTTCTGTTATCTCAACTTTAGCTGCCATCTATTCCATCAACAGAAAATCTCACCTTGATCCTCAGAATCCCACCACGATGAGCCCAAACACCAACATCACTAAACACACCAGCATCACCAACAACAACACCAACCTTCTCCACAATCACCTGATGCTGCACAGGACACAGGGCATCAGCACCCAATCACATTGCTGCCTGGGAGGCCAGTGATGGCCTCAACATGGCCACATTTACTTCACTTGACGCTGGATACCTTGGCTGCCACATGATGTGCCAGGTTGGCACCACTCCACACCAACACCATAAAGCATCCTTGAAATGCCCAAGCCATTCTTTTACATTCATCACCATTACGGGGGTTACCCTTATGTCTCACCCACTCACTAAGCCACTTCCAAAGGTTCACACAAATCTGTCCAAGGACGCAAAGATTTCAATGTTTGACAACACATTAGCAGAAACTTGAACATTGGCTAAAAGACCCAAGTGCCTACCCTTGTGTGTTGTTAGTTAGTATGATTGAACGAGGGTGAGTGTGAGGTGTGGCTAGTGAGATGGGGATGTGATAATGTAGATAGAGAGCGGGATGGGTGGAGGTGCAAGGTAAGTTGGTGTCAGTAAGGATGTGCAGGAGTAGGGTAGGGAAGGCAGAGCGATGGGGATGTGATGACTGGCACAACAGGATGAGGTTGAGTGTAGCTTTTTACTAACATTTCATGATTTATGAAAGGTTTGCATCACTGCAACTAAGTCCTCCTGATGACATCACTGCTTGTGCCCTCCTGTGCAATGTGCAACCAGGCTGCGTTGGAGTCCTGGGGAGGCCTCTTTAGCCCATTGGAATGGAAGAGAACCTCCCTGCATGCTGTGACTCCCTCCATAAGCATCTGCAGGGAGTCATGGGAGAGACTAGATGCAGCCGTGCATCTTTGTGCAGTGCTTGTCAGTGTTTGCAGCACCTCAATGCTGCAGAACACTGACAGAACAACTGTCAAAATTAATGTGGACATGGTCCCTTTAAGGAAACGGGCTGATGTGACGTCATCAGACCCACTTCCTTTTAATTGGTCGGGAACCTCGCAGGCCGGCTTAACAAGCCCCATCTAGGGAAGATTCTTCACACAGTGCGGACTGCAGCCAGGAGCGGGCCACTGACTCCGGCCGCACCGGACTCGCCACAGTTGGCGAGATTGCGGCCCAGCAGTGCACATTGGGAATATCAACCCTTGTAAGTATTTGCCAGATCCTTTCAGAGATGATTTTCTAGGTGACCACAAAAAAAATAACCTTGGCCGTAATTTGATTTGTCTGTAATATTCCCAATGGATTTAAAAATGATGTCATATGGTAGCTAAAAGAGTAGAAATACCAATCTTCCTCTGAGATTATTTTATTTAGTTTTTGTGGGCAGCAGTTTAGCCTAATTCTAATAACCTATTTATTACGTCATTGCGGTCGGGCTAAAATGTCTAATATTTGTACTTGACAGCAGTCAGTGGGATAACTTAAAAGTTTCATGACTCCACTGAAGCTAACTGAACGATGAAATTTCAACTAAATGCACATAGCATGAGGTCATTCCAATCAATACAATGCTTAAAATGCCTCACTTTAGTACATGACATCAGTGTTAGACATTGAGTGGTAGGATGGATTTCATTTTGTATGCATCCCCATCTTAAGACGAGAATTTAGTCATCGTTCTTGGCACAAAGTGTGCGGTAAAATGAGAATGCCTTGAGGTAGCAGGGCACTACTCCACGTCTGCAGTATAACTTATAATGAAGTGAGTAAAAAAAATCTATTGTATTTCTTTGTAAATCATTTAGAAAAGTCAAAAGATTAAATCTAGGGCTCCTCTTAAACTCCTTTGAGTATTGTAGAACAAAACACTGCAAATGGAAAAGACAAGAGGCACAGCTTACAGAGCCAACCTGGCTATCTGATTTATAACAGATGATGTAATCTCAAACCCATTACAGTATTGCAGACAAATGAAAGCAAACCAAGATTTTATCTCTTTACATAATTCTTATTTTTTATTTTTCTGTGCAGGAGTTTTGGCACATTGGAGTTCGAGTACCCTGTAATACTATTTTCACCTTTTTTAAATTCTGCCACTTTATCTCCAAAATGCTGTATTACTATCAGTAAAACTGACGAGTGTGCTGGCTGGTGACCATTGTACATCAAAGGATAATCCATTCAGCTCTGAAAATATTTTGCTATATTTTAAAGGAAGTATAATTAGATTTGTTATTTGTAAAGTCCAGGTTTATTATTATGTGCAACTGTAAACATTAAAATATTACAAAGTGAATAACAATTAACACCTGGGAGTAATTATAAAGGCACAATCTCACTGTGAGCTCAGTCATAATGCCATAAACATTAAGAGCCAAAGTTGAATGCCATATAACAGTTATCCGATTCTGAGCTGAGATTACACGCTTGAAATCACTCGAGGATTTTATTTAGTTAATATAATATATATTGTGAACTTCATAAAGTCCTTTTCTATTTTGGCAACAGTCACAATCAGCATGGACGGCAATGGCCAGTGTAGACTGCTGCATGATACTTAATGAAATTTCACGGAAGGATTGATGACTGAAATATTCACTGGCGCTTCATTGAGAAATAATTAACAATTGATTACTGCTATACAGTGCAATTAGTAGATGTTGTATCATCTCAGCTAACTTGGAGCAGAATGCCTCGTGTATTTTTTTATGCCAATATTTTGCAGTTTTCTTGGTTTGCCATTTTCCATTTTTATTTTTTATGTCAGAGTGGATATTAGCACAAAATTAGGTATACGCTCATTTCTCATTTTTCTGCCACTGATTAGGTGAGGTCTTCTGTTGAAAACATGACTTGGCCAGAATTAATATCTTCATTTATTTTGCTGGCTGATGCGGTTGAAAATCTACGGGCGTACGCTGGACTCCCGCCATGACTTCAGCAGGACTCTGGCAGAGCAGCTGTAAATTTGGCAGCGACCCGAATGCACTGAGAGGGAGCGGTAGAGATCGGGAGAGATGGGGGTAACCGGAAGAGGGAGGGAGGCAGGTGACCAGGAGAGGGGGGCACAGCTGTGAGACGGTGGGAGGGCGAGTCTGGGGGAGGGGAGGAAGGGTGACCAAAAGGGGGTCGACGCAACGAACTGGATGGGAAGCAAGGCAGCGATTGGGTGGGGGTGGTAGCAGATAGCAGCCCGTAGTTTTAATGTGGATTCGAAGGAGTGACTCCTGGTTGCACATTCAGGTGAGTAGTTTATTTTAAACATAACTCTTTGGTGGCGGGCTATAGCGGTACCTTTTTCATCTGCTGGGTTGGGCTGCTTACTGACTGGGTGTTCCTGAACACAGCTGGCCCAGCATTAGGAGGCATTAATCAGGCGTTAGGCCCCTTATTTGTCTATGGGCCCTGGACATCTCGTTTGATGCCTATACCAATATAGCAGCTGATGTACTTCTGGCTCAGAACATATGTGCACGCTGCCCACCATATTGGACGCTTTAGCGCCCTTTTTGTACCTGTACTTCCATTTTTATTGCATATCATTTTTACTATTGGTTTAGGAATAGAATTCTGTGAGTCAGCCTGTTTTTCAGTGTACACCGTAAACCAGTAACGTATCATGTCTAACAGAAATGACACCTTATTGTCAGAGTTCCAGCACCATAATCAGGTTAGAATGTGATTTAAATAGCGGTGAACTGACAGTCATAGCAGTCAACAAGCTTTAGAAGTGTACAAATAAATATGATGGTGCTTTGTTTGGTGACAAAGTAATTTTTGTGTGGGCTTGCAATCGGACTTGCTATCCGCAGAAAATATTACAGACTTATACTAAAGCATTTTTCTATTTCTGGAGGCGATTGATATATTAGAATATTCAAATTTGCTGCCAATAATATTAAGGTGTTTTAACAGCTGAAATGCATTAAAACATAATTGGACTGGAAAGTAAGTAACATCTGGACTGGATTTTTTCTTTAAATTACCCTTGGTTGTTCCTTATTCACAAAGCTGGATTGCTGCCCACTCAGGCAGCCTTTTGATTGGCCTTTATCAGTGCACCATTTTTTCCAATCAGAAAATTTATAATAAGGAAAGATGTAATTTCTGGCTGCTCTCAATTAACATAAAGGCAAACACTAGCAATAATATGTTAGCACTCCTATGAGAACCCACATATATTTAAATGTGTGTTGCAGGAGAGCAGCACTCAAATGGGGACTTGTGACTCCAAATGTTCTCTATTTAGCTTGTGGGACCTAAAAAGTTATGGGCAGAGGCTAGGTAGCGGATTGAAAAATTGGGTTGTACCAATATATTTATGTAAAACATCCCTCCCCCATAATTATTTCACCGCAATGACTGCAATTCATTTTGCAGTATGTTTTTCTTTCAAAGCTTGGTATTTTGGACTATTACTGGTAGAAAAAGTTCAGTTATTGTGGTGGCGATTTGAAGGAACTTTAACAGGGAACAGTAAATATTCTGAAGTAACTTCATAACAATCCTGAAGAGTGCTGCTCTGAGAACTTCAACTTGATCAGTAATGGCCAACGACAGGCAAAGTGGTTGCAAGAAAAAAGTGATATTTGTGAACTGAATGCAGGTTTGTTCCGAAATGCACTGTATTTTAGAAGTGTGAAATTGCCTCTGTCACACTCACCTTATCCTCCTGAAATCCTGTACATACTACTGGTTTCCAGTTTCAGTGCCATCATTCTTGGGTATGGGAGTTTGACGCCTCCCATGATGCTTATTCTGTTTTGTGAGAGTCATACTGTATGAATCTAACTGTAGTTCGAGTGCTGCTGAGTGACCGTGGCAGGTGCCCTCTAAGGAACCTCTTCTACTGTGGTCTTTCACCATCTGGAGAAAATGTACAAGCCAAAAAATGCACTGGAGACATTTTAGAAAGAGAGATTTAGAGAGGATAGTATTCCATTTTAATCCTGCTGTGCAATAGATTATACACTCTGCAATGTTTATAATTGACCCAGCATTCCTTTACATACATAAAGCTTCTCTGATGCTCGTTTTATTTTCTTTTGCAATAATTAACAGTAT
This sequence comes from Pristiophorus japonicus, assembly GCF_044704955.1. Classification (NCBI taxonomy): domain Eukaryota; kingdom Metazoa; phylum Chordata; class Chondrichthyes; family Pristiophoridae; genus Pristiophorus; species Pristiophorus japonicus. The sequence continues at coordinate 141,364,695 of NC_091983.1, read as the reverse complement.
CACATGAAGCATGATCTGATAAATTATAAATATTTGTAGTCTCATAAAAATTTGCTTTTTCATAGCTTTTATCTAGAATTGTTTTTCTTTTCTTTCTCGGGGAAGAAAGGCCAAAAGATGTAAGGATTGAAAAGATTAACATGTTCACATAGCATTGCTTTGCCCACTATTTCAATGAAATAAAGAAAAGACTTGTATTTATATAGGTCCTTTCACGACCTCAGGACATCCCAAAGCGCTTTACAGCCAATGAAGTACTTTTGAAGTGTAGTCACTGTTGTAATGTAGGAAACGTGGCAGCCAATTTGTGCACAGCAAGGTCCCTCAAATAACAATGTAATAATGACCAAAGAATCTGTTTTTGTGATGTTGATTGAGGGGTAAATATTGGCCAGAACACAGGAATAACTCCCCTAATCTTACTCTAAATAGTGCCATGGGATCTTTTACGTCCACCTGAGAGAGCACACATGGCTTCGGTTTAACATTTCATCCGAGAGACGGCACCTCTGACACTGTAGCACTCCCTCAGTACTGCACTGGAGTGTCAACCTACATTTGAACCCACAACCTTCTGATTCAGAGGCAAGAGTGTTACCAACTGAGCCACTGCTGATGGTGGGTATATCAACCCACTTATTTTAAATGGATTAATGCCTTGATGAAAATATTGGACAAAGCAATGTCATACAATTATGGTGAGTGCTAAGGTTCTAATATAAACAATTTCCAGGCAAGTCACTGAGGGCTAGACTTTCCCTAAAGCCCCTCACCGCCCGATTGCTGCCCAGAAACACTGCTAAGGTTCTGCAACTAACACTGGCGAAAATTTCCATAATAAAGGTAAAAAAAATATCGCCTGGCAAGAAAATGGATCTTGCACCAAGATTCTCGGTGGTTTCTTGACAGTTAAAGGCGAAACTAGGTAAAACGGCAGTTCTTACCGGAATGGACGGGAATGACTTAAAATTTAGTCCGAGGCTGCGGTTGGGCCTAGGGAAGGGGAAAACTCAAAAAATATTTTTTCAATTAAACAAAAAATAAAAAGTTATAAAACATTCTCAAGACACTTTTTAACATAATCGCTGTTATAGAATTTTTAAAATAATTATGAAAAACCTTTAACTTACCTTTCTTTGCAGGGTACTCACCTACCGCCGCTTTTCAGGCAGCTTTTCGTGGGCGGTTCCCTCGGCGGTAGGTATGGGTCCTCCGCTGAAGCAAAACTTAGATCCTGGCAGTTTTCTCGGCGGTGCACGCAGATGCACGTGGGCGGTTGCTCCCCAGTGGTCTTTTCAAAATGTGGGGGGGGACTCTTTTTTTTTAAAAAAAGGGGGGCAACTTTCATCGGGCGGTTTTTCACCAAAAAACAGCTGTACCGCCAAGAAAAACGCCGAAAATGAAGGGGACAGTCTAGCCCTATGTTATAGAATATTCAGAACATTAAAAACATAGATTTTATCATCGATACACTAAGGTTTCTGTGTGTAACGAGTTAAGCATGGATTTAATGAGTTAATTTAAGAGACTAGCTTCCAGACAATAAATGGCCCGCCAGCTTTCTTTCCCACCCTCCCAGTGGGGAAGAGCATGCCCCATGGTGGTACCTTTGAATTTAAAAACTCACCTTGTTGGGAATTGCAGGAGGAAGACTATATTCAGTGTATTGGAGCACCGATACTGCCCCAACATCCTTCTCGGTACACTAGTTTGGCAGATAGCTGACAGGTACTGAGTTGAGCCCTTTCTAGATAGACATGAGGTAGCAGGTACCAGGAACTCCCCTTGAGCAGCATGGTAAGCAGCATCAGAAAATGTGTGAGGCATTGCAATCATCCTGCTGATCACAGCCTGGACACACACCATTATCCTTAGAATGGTGGTTCTACCTGTTGAAGGTGTAGAACTTTATATCAGCAACAGTTTGCCTTTTTGCAACTCAATCGTAGTATGCGTTGAACCGTAGATAAATGAGCATCTGTTCTCATACCTGGTTTCAAGGCAACTCCATCCGGCAGATGAGGGGGCCGAAATTGCCCCCTCTTTAAGGTCCATTACTGCCTCTGAGAGGCCTTTCCAACTGGAGGCAGGCGGACGGTCACAGCGGGAAGCTGCCAGTGGTTGGGCGCCCTTAAAGGGGAGGGCTGCGGCTGCCATTTAATTTTAATGGTCCGCTGACTCTCCAGTTGGCCCAACAATGGCAGCCACGGGTTCGTCCGGGCCGCCAACAGGCAGCCCGGCACCTCCTTTTGGGTGCTAGGCCGCTGGCCCAGCTGAAACCCTCCCTGGTGGCCTAGTGGGCGACACTAAAGAAGCTGCAGAGCTCGCAGCAGCCCTCCCCTTTAACTGAAGGAGAGGGTCATTGCTACACCTCAGCGTGACATGGCACATCCATATCATACTGGCCTGCTCAGCGCGGCGCTGATGACACCGTTAGCTTTCCACCTCACTCCCGACACTCCTTAGCCGCCCCAAACACCGCCGCAGCGATTTAAAAAAGTTAAAGAAGCCAATTTCCCTCTATTCTCCTCCCCATGGATTCGGGCGGAAAATATTCATTTAATTTGAATTATCTGCCCCGTTTGGGGCGCAGGGCAATTTCTAGCCCATCTTTTGCTTCAGATTTTTTCATCATCTATTTAATATACACCTAACTTAGCATAGTGGAAGTGCCTACGCGAAGCAGTTGCCAGTTATCTCGATGTTCTAGATATTCTGGTTGATCATTGTATATCTGGCTACGTGTCATCAGCTGTCTACACCATCTCGTCATGTATGGGGCATTTGGAAAGTGACGTGCACTCCATAAACATGATGCCCCCTCTAGGGTGCTGAGTGACACTGTAGGCAACAACCTCCTTCCTCTGCAACTGTTTTACTTATTTTGCTACAAGTTCCCATCAAAGTGTGGTCCTGGATCTCGCACCGGGACCAACAGAACCTTTTTGTTGCATGCTAGGCTAGAAGGACTACGAAGGGCGGAAACTTTGGCTGGGAATTACTTCGAGCTGCTGCTGCTCTGCTGTAACTTTGCTGAAAATGCAGTGGAAAACCTATCACGCAGGTAACCAGAGTGTCCGCCGCACTTCTGATGAAGTTATGGCGGTGGAGCGGGAGCAACTCCGAGGAACTTCTTGGCTATGACTGTACTTTGAAGCCGCAAGGTTATGTGCAAAATGGAAACCTGTTTTTCAGCCTCACAAAGACAGTTCCAAGACGAGTTGGCAACTATTGGCACTGCTCCCTTAGATCATTTCCGTCCTCTAAATCTCTGCACCCCTTCCACCCCATTCCCTTCCCAACATTCCCCGCCCACCCCACCGTTTCCTCCCACCCCCCCGCCTAGAGAAACTTTAGAGGAATTTGCCAGGAACATCACTCAAGCGAGCCATTCCTATTCCTTGAAGATTGTGTAATTTTTACAGCATCATTGAGTCCATTGTAAACACTGTGGGAGGTCAGGTAGCTTTTAAATCTGAACTGAGTCTCAGATCAGGATGTCAAGATAGGTTTTTATAAATCAGTTGGTAAACTGTGTCAGCCTTGTCAAAGAAAAATAGGTTGAATTTGCTTTATTAACTTGTGACCAGAGTGCAATTCTGTTTTCATATGACAAATTCCAACCCTACAAGTTGTCTCATGTTTTCTTTTATCTGCTGATCATAAATTATACATGGGTTTGGGGTAACTCTCAAGACACAGCCTTTAACAAGGCCAGAAACCTGCTATCTTTTAACAAGTTACTTGTATTGTATGATCTGTGTAAACGTTTAGTACTAGCTTGTGATGCATCTTCGTACGGGGTCGGTTGTGTGTTACAACAAGTCAACCGGTTGCATATGTGTCCAGAAGCTTATCTAAGGCTGAAAGAGCCTACAGTATGGTTGAGAAAGAAGCATAAGCATGTGTATACGGGGTTAAGAAAATGCACCAATATCTATTTGGACTCCGGTTCGAGCTCGAAACCGACCACAAGCCGCTCATTTCGCTGTTCTCAGAAAGCAAAGGTATTAACACCAATGCTTCATCCCGCATCCAAAAATGGGCACTAACGTTATCTGCGTATGACTATGTAATCCGCCACAGACCAGGCACGGAGAACTGTGCTGATGCCTTCAGTCGGCTATCATTGCCTACCACTGGGGTGGAAATGGCGCAACCCGTAGACTTGCTCCTTGTAATGGATGCTTTTGAGAGCAAGGGATCACCCGTCACGGCTCGCCAGATCAGGACCTGGACTAGCCAGGACCCTGTGCTATCACTAGTAAAAAGCTGCGTCCTCAATGGAAGCTGGTTGGCGGTTCCCGGGGAAATGCAAGACGAAATTAAGCCACTCCACCGACGCAACGATGAAATGTCCATCCATTCGGACTGTCTCCTATGGGGGAATCGTGTAGTTTTGCCAAAAAAAAGCAGGGAAACATTTATACGCGACCTTCACAGTACCCACCCAGGCATAGTCATGATGAAGACTATCGCCAGGTCGCACGTTGGTGGCCCGGCATTGACTCTGAATTGGAGTCACGCGTACACCAATGTAACACTTGCTCACAGTTGAGCAATGCACCAAGGGAGGCTCCACTGAGTCTGGGGTCATGGTCCTCCAAACCGTGGTCAAGGGTCCGCGTAGATTTTGCTGGCCCCTTTCTGGGAAAGATGTTCCTAGTAGCAGTTGATGCTTGCTCTAAATGGATTGAATATATAATAATGTCGTCATGTACGTTCACTGCCACCATTGAAAGCCTCCAGGCCATGTTCGACACCCGTGGTTTGCCCGACGTCCTTGTTAGTGACAATGGACCATGTTTCACCAGTTCAGAATTCAACGAGTTCAGGGCCCGCAATGGCATCAAGCATGTCAGGTCTAAGCTATTTAAGCCCGCATCCAATGGTCAAGTGGAACGGGCAGTCCAAATCATCAAGCAGAGCTTGAAACGCGTGACGGACAGTTTCCTGCAGACCCGGTTATCTTGGATTCTGTTCAGCTACCGCACACGACCCCACTCGCTTACCAGGGTTCCCCCTGCAGAATTGCTAATGAAGAGAGCACTCAAAAGCAGGCTCTCCTTAGTCCACCCAGATCTCAATGATCATGTAGAAACCCGGCGTCACCGGCATAATATGTACCACGATCGCGCGGCTGTATCACGTGACATTGAAGTTAATGATCCTATGTTTGTTCTTAATTACGGTCATGGTCCCAAATGGGTTGCTGGCACTGTGTTAGCCAAGGAGGGGAATAGAGTGTTTGTTGTCAAACTTTTGAATGGACAAACGTGCAGAAAGCACTTGGATCAGACCAAACTGCAGTTCACTGATAACCAAGAACAGTTTGAAGAGGACATTACCATCAATGATCCACCCACACACACCCAACCTGCAATCGACCTCGCGGTCAACCACAAGGATGAACCCGACAGTCCGATCAGACCAGCCACACCGCAGTGCAGCAATGATCCAATCGACACACCCATACCAGGACTTCAACTCAGGCGATCAACCTGGGAACGCAGAGCCCCGGATCACCTGAACTTGTAAATAACTTGTGTCTAAGACTTTGGGAGGAATGATGTTACGTATGTAAACATTACCAATGTATAAGACTTGCCAACAGGGGGCGCACCTGTGGGAGACTCAAGGGTCACCTGCACACCCAGAGCAAGCAGGTATAAAAGGCAGTCTACCATGCTGCTTCCTCACTCTGGAGTTACATTAAAGAGACCAAGGTCACAACAGTTTGAGCTTACATTATACAGTCTTGTGGAGTTATTCTGAACATAACAGCTGGGAGCACGTGGAAGCCAAGTGCAAACAGCGGAAGGAGCGCACGACAACGCAAGCACCCCACCCACCCGCTCGTCCCTCCAACCACTGTCTGCCCCACCTGTGACAGAGACTGTAGGACCCGCATTGGACTCATCAGTCATCTGAGAACTCGTATTAGTGTGGAAGCAAGTCATCCTTGACTCCGGGGGATTGCCTAAGAAGAAGAACAGTTTAAAAAGGAAGACATTTTCCTCATAAAAGGTCTTGAGGAGGTTAATGGTGTTTTATATACGATGTGCCACATAGAAATCTATCAGCCTTTAGTGCAGTTTAATCAGTTGGGTAGCTTGTGCAGTAGGAAATTATGTTGTTTTTTACCTTTTTAAATTTTGTTTCCCACAATGCTTGGATTCCTGCTCCATTGTTCAGCTGATTGGCCTGACTAGTGATATGCTGAACGACCTCTGTCTGTGTTGGCCAACAGAAAGTGCACAAGAATGCCCTGCGATGATATGATACCAGATTTGTGAAATGTCACTGAGGTACCAGTAAAGTCTCTCCAAGTGATACTGCCCAGTTAATGCTGTATTATGGGCTTGTTTCTGCTATGAACTTGCATACAGTGGGGGTAATTTTTTTTATTTTCAGCGCTCCCTGATACCAGCTGTGGAACTGTTAATACACCTTATGAAACATAGAAAATAGGAGCAGTAGTAGGCCATTCGGCCCTTCGAGCCTGCACCACCATTCAATATGATCGTGGCTGATCCTCTATCTCAACACCATATTCCTGCTTTCTCCCCATACCCCTTGATGCCTTTTGTGTCTAGAAAGCTATCTATCTCCTTCAGCCTTCTGTGTTAGAGAATTCCACAGGTTCACCACCCTCTGAGTGAAGAAATTTCTCTTCATTTCAGCCCTAAATTTTCTACCCCGTATCCTGAGACTGTGACCCCTTGTTCTAGACTTCCCAGCCAGGGGAAACATCCTCCCTGCATCCAGTCTGTCCAGCCCCATCATAATTTTATACGTTTCATTGCAAGAGGATTTGGGTACAGGAGCAAGGATGTCTTACTACAGTTATACAGGACCTTGGTGAGACCATACCTGGAGTATTGTGTGCAGTTTTGGTCTCCTTACCTAAGAAAGGCTATACTTGCCATAGAGGGAGTGCAGCGAAGGTTCACCCTCTCATTCCCCTAAACTCTAGTGAACACAGACCTGGTCGACCCAATCTCTCCTCATACAACAGTCCTGTCATCCCAGGAATCAGTCTGGTGAACCTTCGTTGCACTCCCTCTATGGCAAGTATATTCTTTCTTGGGTAAGGAGACCAAAACTGCACACAATACTCCAGGTGTGGTCTCACCAAGGTCCTGTATAACTGTAGTAAGACATATTTGCTCCTGTACTCAAATCCTCTTGCAATGAAGGCCAACATACCATTTGCCTTCCTAACTGCTTGTTGCACTGGCATGTTTCTTTCAATCACAGGTGTACAAGGACACCCAGGCCCCTTTGTACATCGACATTTCCCAAGCTATCACCATTTAAATAATACTTTGTCTTTATGTTTTTCCTACCAAAGTGGATAACTTCACATTTATTCACGTTATACTGCATCAGCCATGTGTTTGCTCACTCACTCAACCTATCTAAATCGCCTTGCAGCGTCTTTGCATCCTCCTCACAACTCACAATCCCACCTAGTTTTGTGTCGGCAGCAAACTTGGAAATATTACGTTTGGTTCCCTCATCCAAATCATTTATATATATATTGTGAATAGCTGGGGCCCAAGCACTGATCCCTGTGGTACCCCACTAGTCACTGCCCGCCACCCCGAAAAAGACCCGTTTATTCCTACTCTCTGTTTCCTGCCAGTTAACCAAGTTTCAATCCATGCCAATACATTACCCCCATTTTGCACACTAACCTCTTATGTGGGACTTTATCAAAGGCCTTCTGAAAATCCAAATGCATTACATCAACTACACTGGTTCTTCCTTATCCATTGGGAGATCATGGACACAAGAGTCCGCAGCATTTTAAGTGTGCTGAGCTACTGCACCAATGCAATAAGAGCTAGAATTTTGTTTTGTTGGATAAATGTTCTATTCATGCTTTCTTAAAATCTGTAGCCGGACCTGAAATGATGACATAGGTGATGCTGGTTTGCTGGTTATCGATGTACAGGTTGGTGATAAAGATAGGCCCGTAGATATCAGTATAAAGATAAACCTTAGTTTGCCATGAGTAACCAATTAAACTTTAACACTGATATGAAAGTGAAGCTATAACTGAAGGCAGTGCCAGCGGGCATTGTGTGAAATATACAGTAATCTTAGTCATTATATAAACAACTTCCTAACAGGAGGAAATGATCCAGTAGGAATGTTAACTGCAGTGTATAGTATTTACTTTATTATGTGTTGCTGTCTTAACACTCTGCTGCCAAATACCAGATCAGCGACATTGTGAACGCCATACAGGCACACTTTATAATTGACAGTCAACGGATGTGGCCTAACAGGCATTATTCATTGCAATTTGCTTAACTTTTAAACTGGCTGGGTGAAGCTGCAAAGTACATGTAAAGCTCTTTCGTGTCATGTTAGAGCCTACAGAAACAGGATATCAGCACTGATTCAACCTCAAGCTTTGATTTCTGATATATTGAAATTGACAGATTAATCAGCTATACCATCTTTGAGAACAGTATCTTACACGACCATAAATTTGTCAGTTGCCATTTTAGAAAGACTTTGCATTTATATAGTGCTTTTCACATTCTGAGAATGTCCCAAGCATTTCACAACCAATTAATTATTTTTGGTGTAATTACTGTTGTTTTGTCGGCAAACATGGCAGCCAATTGTGCACAAGTGAGATGAATGGTCAGGTAATCTGGTATTGGTCAAAGTGTGAATGTTGTTCAGGACACGGGAAGAACTTTCTGTTCTTTAAAAATTGCTGTAAGATCTTTTATTTACATGTGAACAGGCAGGCAAAGTCAAAGTTCAGCATCTCATCTGAAAGACAATTCACCACTCCCTCAGTACTGCACTGCAGTGCCAATCTAGACTATGTGCTGGAGTGGGACTTGAACTCGCTACCTCTTGATTCAACAGGTGAAAATGCAACCATCAACCAAGGTTTTTTTATTTCTTTCTTAAAAAGCACTCGTGAATTAGCGATAACACTACAGCACCAACAACTTGCCTTTATATAGTGTCTTTAACATGGAGAAATGTCCCAAGGCACTTAACAGATGGCTGCCAAGCCAAAGAAAGAGATATTAGATTAAGAGATATTAATCAAAGATGCAGGTTTTCAGGAGGGTCATAGAGGAGTAGATGGAGGTGGAGAGGCAGAGGAGTTTAAGGAAGAAATGTCATAGTATGAGACCTAGATGGCTGAAGGTATGGCTGCCAGTGGTGGGTAGCAAGGAAAGCAGGAGGTGAGTTGCGGAGTTGCGGGGGTGGGGGGGGGGGGGGGGCGGGGGTGAGAGGAGGTAGGAATGCAGAAGGAGCCGGAATCAGAGGAACAGAGCAGTGGGGGAACGGGGGTGGGTAAGGTGGGGATTGTATGGCTCGAGGATGTAACAACAGAAATTGGGAGGGGCAAGGCCATGAAGGGATTTAAACATGATAATTTTAAATAAGAAGTGTTGGGACGTCGGTGCCAATGTAGATCAGCAAGGACAGGGATGCTGGCGAGTGAGATAAGATACAGGTAGAAACGTCTTTGAACGAGTTGAAGTTTACAGAGGGTGAGGATGGGAGGCCAGCCAGGAGAGCATTACAATAATTGAGTCTCAGGTTGGACAAAGGTTTGAATAAAAGTTTCAGTGGCTGACGGGTTATTAATTCTTTAGCTATTACAGCTGAATTTAATTGCTTATTTTTTAGGAATAATGATGCTTTTGCATTTAATCAATATGGAAATCCAATTAAACATACATATTTAATTTAGTATCTTTCTATGTAAAAACAATGGGATATGTATCTTAAGTGTGTTTAGATTAATACAATTGATACTGTTTTTGATACACTAAATGACAGTGAAATGTACTTACCAATAAGAGCAGCAGGAAGCAATATAGTTTTAGTGTAATTATCATTATTACATAATTATGCTGAAGACATCTTCTCTATTATAGCTTTGTCACTGCCTTTGAACAATGACTGTGGTCCCTTTCATTGATGATCTACTGCACAAAGAGGCAGATTTGCTCAGCTACATTAATTTGGATAGGAGAAAGTAAATTCCTTGTGAATGATTCCTGTACTATTCCTGTACTGGTTATTTGACTAGACTTGTTTAAAGTCTTTGCGTGAGACAGGGTGTGGATAGAGCTGAGGTAAGTTTAAAAAAAATAATTGTCAAAATTCACCAGCAGAAAAACTATAAGACCTGAGTTGAACATTGGTTTATGCTTGAAGTGAAGCTTAATGTCAATGGATGAAAACTTTTCCAGTTAATTTGCCATAACAGAATGGTTGTAACTTTTTTTCTTAAAGATCACCAGGTACAAATTGTCAAACATCCACACATTGTGTTACACTGTCATCACAGCAGAGATCATGTAATCTCTCTGCACCTTTTAGATCCACTTGTGTACTTTGTTGTGTTCCAGTGAGGCATCTGATTTGCTGGCTGTATTTGCCGACAATGATTTCAACGCGCCCCCGTCCCAACCACTAAGATGCCTCTCTATACTAAATATTTAGTGCAAGACCTTCATAGCCTATTTTCAAATTAACACGGCAAATGTGTAAACTGATTTGTTTGTGGTAAATTGGGAATGGAACAATTGTTTCCATCAAATGTAACTGTGCAGAAAATTGGAGGTTCTCTGATGAATTGGGCAGAGTGGAGGCGATTTACTGATCACTTCACTTAATCTGATCTTTATTCAGAGGGTAGGATTTATTCTCTTTGATGGCTCGAGGAATAATACAGCCCTGTGAACAAGCAACACGTCAAGATGTTTCCAGTTAAACTGTGCTGTAATAAGGTTTGTGGGTTATGAATGTTAAGTATTAACATCTAGGTTAGATCTCTTTATTGAAGAACAAAATATGTGGAAAATATTTTACTCTGTTTATTAATTTTATATTTTCGTAACACATACTCTATTTTTGCCTGATTACGCCTCAGTAAAGCACCTTGGGATGTTTTTCTGCATTAAAGACGTTATATACATGCAAGTTGTAGCTGAACTTGGCGGTCTAGATTCCGTGAGTCATTGCGACTTACATTCTTTGAAATTCTTAAAGAATGCAATACAAGCCTTAGCTGAAATATAGCCTAAAGGTTGCACTTCAGATATTGTAATCTATTGAAATTGTATTTGCAAAAGTTAATTAGGGTTAGATGCATTTTATTAATTCTTGCATTTCTAACAATATTATTTTCAGAAAAAAAGTATATAGACTGGGTGTACATTTTGGTGCCATACGCTGAAGCTGCAATAAGGAAGAGATTAATAAAAATATAGAAACATAGAAAATAGGTGCAGGAGTAGGCCATTCGGGCCTTCGTGCGTGCACCACCATTCAATAAGATCATGGCTGATCATTCACCTCAGTACCCCTTTCCTGCTTTCGCTCCATGCCCCTTGATCCCTTTAGCCGTAAGGGCCATATCGAACTCCCTCTTGAATATACCCAATGAACTGGCATCATCAACTCTCTGCGGTAGGGAATTCCACAGGTAAACAACTCTCTGAGTAAAGAATTTTCTCCTCATCTCAGTCCTAAATAGCTTACCCCTTATCCTTAGACTGTGTCCCCTGGTTCTGGACTTCCGCAACATCGGGAACATTATTTCTGCATCTAACCTGTCCCGTCCTGTCAGAATTTTATATGTTTCTATGAGATCCCCTTTCATACTTCTAAACTCCAGTGAATACAGGCCCAGTTGATCCAGTCTCTCCTCATATGTCAGTCCTGCCATCCCGGGAATCAGTCCTTCGCTGCACTCCCTCAATAGCAAGAATGTCCTTCCTCAGATTAGGAGACCAAAACTGAACACAATATTCCAGGTGAGGCCTCACCAAGGCCCTGTACAACTACAGTTAGACCTCCCTGCTCCTATACTCAAATCCTCTAGCTATGAAGGCCAACATACCATTTGCCGCCTTCACCGCCTACTTTACCTGCATGCCAACTTTCAATGACTGATGTACCATGACACACAGGTCTCGTTGCACCTTCCCTTTTCCTAATCTGCCGCCATTCAGATAATATTCTGCCTTCCTGTTTCTGCCCCCAAAGTGGATAACCTCACATTTATCCATATTATACTGCATCTGCCATGCATTTGCCCACTCACCTAACCTGTCCAAGTCACCCTGCAGCCTCTTAGTGTCCTCCTCACAGCTCACACCGCCACCCAGTTTAGTGTCATCTGCAAACTTGAAGATATTACACTCAATTCCTTCATCCAAATCATTCATGTATATTGTAAATAGCTGGTGTCCCAGCACTGGGCCCTGCGGCACCCCACTAGTCACTGCCTGCCATTGTGAAAAGGACCCGTTTATCCCGACTCTCTGCTTCCTGTTGTCAACCAGTTCTCTATCCACGTCAGTACATTACCCCCAATACCATGTGCTTTAATTTTGTACACCAATCTCTTGTGTGGGACCTTGTCAAAATCCTTTTGAAAGTCCAAATACACCACCTTCACTGGTTCTCCCTTGTCCACTCTCCTAGTTACATGCTCAAAAGATTCCATAAGATTTGTCAAGCATGATTTCCCTTTCAGAAATCCATGCTGACTTGGACCGATCCTGTCACTGCTTTCCAAATGCGCTGTTATTTCATCATTAATAATTGATTCCAACATTTTCCCCACCACTGATGTCAGGCTATAACCGGTCTATAATTACCCGTTTTCTCTCTGCCTCCTTTTTTAAAAAGTGGTGTTGCATTAGCTACGCTCCAGTCCAAAGGAACTGATCCAGAGTCAATAGACTGTTGGAAAATGATCACCAAAGCATTCACTATTTCTGGGGCCACTTCCTTAAGTACCTCTGGGATGCAGACTATCAGGCCCCAGGGATTTATTGGCCTTCAATCCCATCAATTTCACTAACACAATTTCCCGCCTAATAAGGATATCCTTCAGTTTCTCCTTCTCACTAGCCCTCGGTCCCCAAGTACTTCCGGAAGGTTATTTGTGTCTTCCTTCGTGAAGACAAAACCAAAGTATTTGTTCAACTGGTCTGCCATTTCTTTGTTCCCCATTATAAATTCACCTGAATCTGACTGCAAGGGACCTACGTTTGGCTTCACTAATCTTTTTCTCTTCACATATCTATAGAAGCTTTTGCAGTCATTTTTTATGTTCCCTGCAAGCTTCCTCTCATACTCTATTTCTCCCCTCCTAATTAAACCCTTTGTCCTCCTCTGCTGCATTCTAAATTTCTCCCAGTCCTCAGGTTTGCTGCTTTTTCTGGCCAATTTATATGCCTCTTCCTTGGATTTAACACTATCCTTAATTTCCCTTGTTAGCCACAGTTGAGCCATCTTCCCCGTTTTAGTTTTACTCCAGACAGAAATATACAATTGTTGAAGTTCATCCATGTGATCTTTAAATGTTTGCCATTGCCTATCCACCATTAACCCTTTAAGTATCATTTGCCAGTCTATTATAGCCAATTCACGTCTCATACCATCGAAGTTACCTTTCCTTAAATTCAGGACCCTTGTCTCTGAATTAACCGCGTCACTCTCCATCTTAATAAAGAATTCTACCATATTATGGTCACTCTTCCCCAAGGGGCCTCGCACAACAAGATTGCTAATTAGTCCTTTCTCATTACACATCACCCAGTCTAGGATGGCCAGCCCTCTAGTTGGTTCCTCGACATACTGGTCCAGAAAACCATCCCGAATACATTCCAGGAAATCCTCCTCCATCGTATTGCTACCAGTTTGGTTAGCCCAATCGATATGTAGATTAAAGCCGCCCATAGCCGCATCCCTAATTTCTTGTTTGATGCTGTCCCCAACCTCACTACTATTGTTTGGTGGTCTGTACACAACTCCCACTTGCGTTTTCTGCCCTTTGGTATTCCGCAGCTCCACCCATACAGTTTCCACATCATCCAAGCTAATGTCCTTCCTTACGATTGTGTTAATTTCCTCTTTAGCCAACAACACTACCCCACCTCCTTTTCCTTTCTGTCTATCCTTCCTGAATGTTGAATACCCCTGGATGTTGAGTTCCCAGCCTTGGTCACCCTGGAGCCATGTGTCCGTGATGCCAATTATATCATATTCATTGATTGCTGCCTGTGCAGTTAATTCATCCACCTTATTACAAATACTCTTCGCATTGAGGCACAGAGCCTTCAGGCTTGTCTTTTTAACACACTTTGCCCCTTTTAGAATTTTGCTGTAATGTGGCCCTTTTTGATTTTTGCCTTGGGTTTTTCTGCCCTCCACTTTTACTTTTCTTCTTTCTATCTTTTGCTTCTGCCCCCATTTTACTTCCCTCTGTCACCCTGCATAGGTTCCAATCCTCCTGCCATATTAGTTTAACCCCTCCCCAACAGCACTAGCAAACACTGCCCCTAGGACATTGGTTCCGGTTGTGTCCAGGTGCAGACCGTCCGGTTTGTACTGATCCCACCTCCCCCAGAACCGGTTCCAATGTCCCAGGAATTTGAATCCCTCTCTTCTGCACCACTCCACAAGCCATGTATTCATCTGAGCTATCCTGCGATTCCTACTCTTGACTAGCACGTGGCACTGGTAGCAATCCTGAGATTACTACCTTTGAGGTCCTACTTTTTAATTTAACTCCTAGCTCCCTAAATTCAGTTTGTAGGACCTAAGCCTGTTTTTTTTACCTATATCGTTGGTACCTATATGCACCACGACAACTGGCTGTTCACCCTCCCGCTTCAAAATGTCCTGCAGCCACTCCAAGACATCCTTGACCCTTGCACCAGGGAGGCAACATACCATCCTGGGGTCTCGGTTGCGGCCGCAGAAACATCTATCTATTCCCCTTACAATAGAATCCCCCATCATTATAGCTCTCCCATTCTTTTTCCTGCCCTCCTGTGCAGCAGAGCCACCCACGGTGCCATGAACTTGGCTGCTGCTGCTCTCCCCTCATGAGTCATCTCCCTCAACAGTACCCAAAGCGGTGTATCTGTTTTGCAGGGGAATGACCGTAGGGAACCCCTGCACTATCTTTCTTCCACTGCTCTTCCTGTTGGTCACCCATCCCCTATCTGGCTGTGTACCCTTTCCCTGGTTACTTTTTATTACAAAGATTAAATGATGGCTTTATTTAAAGAATTGAGAATATTTGTCCCCCTTATGTATCATGAAGAACTTTATCATCCTCCTTGGATTAAATATAGTAATATAGGATTGTACTAGGCCAGAAAAGACCCTTACGGTCTATCGGACTGATTCTGCAATGTGATCAAAGTTGTCTTTTCAGCATTGTCAGTCACTTAAAATATCTTTGGAAAAGGAAGAGCTAGTGAGCATAATATAATAAAAACAGAAAATGCTGGAAATCTCAGCGGGTCGGGCTGCATCTGTGGAGAGAAAAACAGAATTAACGTTTTGGGTCAACGACCCTTCGTCAGAACTGGTGAATGTTTGAAAAGAACACATTCTTAAGAAGCATTGAAAGGGGAGGGGAAGAAGGAACAAAAGGGAAGGTCTGTGATAGGGTGGAAAGCAGGAGAGATTAGAGAGACAAAAGGGATGATGGGCCGAATTGAAATGGCAATGACAGAAGTTAGAAAAAGATTCATCTGGATACAGTGTGAATGGCAGAATAATGACCAACTGCCATTGGACACAAAGAAATAAAAAACATAAGATGGGGAGAGGGGGGTGGGGGGGCAAGGGAACCAAGAGGCTGCCCATCTTTGACTCCCATCCCCCACCCCCCCCGCCATCTTATGTTTTTTTTTCTCAAGGTTCTTGTTTATACCACATGTGATGATGTAATCTGAGACATCATTTTTAAATGTTATGGGATTGTTGTACTAATTGAAAACAAGCTTTACAGTGAAGTCACGGGAATCAATCTGTAATTTGCGCATCAGCATTTAGTGTTTAAAATTATTTTTTGAATCTGATTCTTACAATTTTATTTGAATTACCTTCCTGAATATTATAGATACAGGGCAAGGTGACATCATTTCTATCATACTCCAGGTGATGTGATGATCAGACATTATTTGTAACTTTGACACATGAGTTATTCCGTTAGTCCACTTGTGGAGTGTAAATCTTGTTTTGCAAAATCCTTATAATTTTTCCTTTTATTTCCAAACTAAGTGCCTCAGTGACTTTACTTGTATTCTTTGTCCTGAGATGTCCATTTGTCTTTGTATACCTATTTTTTCATTGGAGACTAGAGGATGATAAAGAGGCTGGATTATGGCAATCTGCTACTACTGGAAGAATGGACCTTTCCTTTTCCACAAAGCAAATGAGACTGAATTGATTACTGTATGAGGTTTTGCCAGCTTCAGTATTTGCTTGTGCGGCATTGTCTGGTGAAGTACTGGGCTATACGGACCAGAAAGATTATTTACTTGGGACATGGTTGCTCTCAGCCCAGGCATCCGTGGAGACACCACAATTGATCTTGACATTGCTCTCGAGAGCAAAGAAATCAACAGGGATCTGTGGTGTCATAATTTCAGTCAGCAACAACTTGTCCAGGCTGTTATCCGCTTGTTCAGAGCAATTAGTATTTAATGGGATTATAAGGCGATATGCAGGCAATTGTGACCAAGGGCAGAGGTAGCAGATACACCAGAGAATGGTGGCAGTGGGACGGAGGTGACAGGGCATTCGGCAACAGGTTTTAATTTTATTTCACTTGGAGCCTTCCTTTAATGCCATATGTAATTGATGCTCGTGATTACATTTTCTATTTTTAGCGGGGGGCGGGGGGGGGGGGGCGGCATTAATGAGTTTTGACACAATTTATGCAGGCTTCAGGTCTCCATGTCCAATAATCTGGGTAACAAGTGTAAGAACATTGGGCACCTGCTATTGTATTATTCGCCCCAATATTTTGGGGCATATTAAACCTCTATTAATTTGAACTTGACTTGGTGATCCCCACAGGACTCCATAACTTGCACTGAGGTTTAGTTGTTCGAGCTTCAGTGAAAGTTTGAATTAGAAAAGCCTTTTTAAGCTCTTCCTGTTCTACTGAACAATGCCTTCATTACAGTTTGCTTTCTGGTGATTTTGCAGAAAATATTTGGCTGTATTTGTTTTTACATAAACATTCTCTATATTATTATAGAGAATATTAGCAAAAGTAGTCCCTACCCAATTTCCTGGCCCCTGTTTGTACAATCCATGCTGGTTGGATTGATTCCTTCAAATGGAAAAAATATATCCTTTTGTCCCCAATATTTGTCACAGGTTCTCGGCACTGAAGATCCTGGTGCGGGAGGTCCAGAGGAGGAGGGTTGTGCCCACAGAGGGGAAGAACGTCACCTCACCCTCCTCACCTCCCCGTCACTCTCCTGCAGCAGCTGGTGCTGCTCTGCCTGGCCTCATGACCTCTTCCCATTTCTCGTCTAGAACAAGGGGGACCCCTAGTAAGATGTCCATGACCAAGCACTCCATTCCTCCTTTAAGGTGGAGTAGCACAGCACTTATCTTTTTAGGTGAAGTTCTCAGAAAATTTCCGGAATAAATGTGTTGGTGAAGTCTTGACAAAGTTTCCCAGAAAGTCTCCCGAGGTGTTTCAGAGGTCCACTTCACAGCTCCAGCAGCAAGTGAACATGAAATGGCGAGTATCCCTTCAAGTAGATCTGTGTTTACTCCCAATCAGCTGGTCGCTGTTAGGAGAGGGCATTCGGTCAAGTGTTAGCCACCAAAATGCTGTGCAGCCTCTTTAATAAGCGCTAACAGGCATTTTAAGTGGCAATCAGCCCCATAACGAGCTTCTCGGTGGCTGTTTCCAGCACAGGCTTCAACGCCTTTACCAAGATGGCATCTTGAGCTAAACGTGGGCTGAATCGGCGTTTCATCTTGGCTACTTCGGAGGATCGTTAGCATCTAAACACGCTATCGAAAATTGCCCCCATAGTTCTGATGAATTTTCAAGCCGAACTATAAATGGCCACTAGATTATTATGGTAGCTTGGTATTATTTTGGGGTTTAATTTAGCCATTTTTACAGTTTTTTTTTCTGTTGCAAAGTACATTTGTCAGCTATTCTGCACAGCCCAAATGAAATTTGGACAGCCACTACTTTGAATTGTGATCTTAAAAAAAGCACGTGTATATTTAGAAAATAATCTTATGTTACAGGTTCCGAATGATGAAAGGTAAAAGCAGGAAGTGTTTTCTCTTTAGTGAGAGAGATGTGCTTTTTTAAATGTTTGCAGGTTTAGGGGCAGAAATTGCCTTCCGCCGGAAATGGGGCGCACCTACCATTTTTATTGTGTTCTGGCCGCCGCAGCCTATCCAGCAAAATTCAGCTCTTCGTCTTTTTTTTTCGAGCGTGCCAGCAGTCGGTCATAATGGGGGTGGAAGTGGGGGCGGGACGGAGTGACCGTCACTAGCGGGGCACAAGCCGGGGGGGTGGGACGGAATAGTCACCACAGTCAGTCATCAGCGCCGGGCTGGTGACATTACTGCGCTGGCGCGTCACCACGTCTCTCCACTTCAGTTAAAGGGAAGAGCTGTTGCAAACTCTGCGTTTATTCTAGTTAGGTACACTAGGCAACCAGGGAGGGTTTCGGCTGGGCCAGCGGCCTGGCACCCAGGAGAGGTTGCCAAGCTGCCTGGTGGCGGCCCAGCCGAACCCGGGGGCATAAATGGCGGCCTGACCTGGCAGTTGGCTGACAATAAAAAATAAAATGGTGTTGCCGGCAGCGCCACCTCCCCTTTAAGGGCAGCCGTGCCGCCGACCAACACGGACAGCACCGATACAAAAAGCTGTCGGGGGCACCGAACCGCGGCCACAAGACTTTTGGAGGCGAATTTCGCTTCTGGGGTGGGACATCGGTGGTGCACGCTCTGATGACGCACTTAGGAGGTTTTGGCAGCAGCGGGGTGGAAATGGGGGGAGCGGGGCAGAAATGGTCACCGCTGGAAAAACGCTTGAGGACAATTGCACGAATGACAGACATTCCATGAAAAATCGGCGCCCATTCTGCAACGAGCCAGAGGCCTTAACAAAAGGGGCAATTTCAGCCTCTTATTATTTTGCAATAGCAATATCTGGGAATATGTAGGAAGGTTGCCTGGAGATGGAAATAAAATGCTTAAAATACAGGACAATACCCTGTCAGCAGTTAACATCAATCACTCCTTCCAAGAACAGAGACATGCAGAGAAAAGTAGCTCTCGGCTCAGACTATTGAGTGTGTAATTTCACCCATCTTTCTTTTCTTGAAGCAAGTAATAACAGAAAAAAATAGTTCCCCCTTACTTCAATGATGTATTTTTATGACTAAGCTGGTTTGGTATTACCCATTCTCCCAAAAACAGAAGCTGTATCATATTTTATACGGCAGAGGTACTCAATATTGCCGTAGGTTTTGACTTGTATTGACCATAATGCCTCTGAACACACAATCATTTACAGCCTGCCTTTGATAGGACAATATTGCTTCTGCACTGATTCAGTCAACAATCTCTCTTTCTCAGCCTCTCTCTTTCTCTCTCTCCCTCTATCTAATTACATGGAATTACATAGAATATACAGCATAGAAACAGGCCATTCGGCCCAACCAGTCCATTTATGCTCCACTCAAGCCTCCTCCCATCCTTCCTCATCTTGTGTGGTGTTGCTTATGTTGAACTATATGCTATGTAATGTCGAATAAGTCATCATGGTTATTCATTTGCAGTAACTGATAAGTCAAATTGTGTTTTTATTACACAAGATTCTGGCAGGGTTAGTGGTATTTTCAGACTTGCAACCCATGATTAGTTTTATGGAAATGATAAATGAATGGCCTTGATTAGCATTATTATTATTTTATTACATATTTGTGTGGTTACGCACTCAATTGTCTATAAAGTCCAGGATGCACTGAAAGATGGTAGGGATTACGCTCCCTTGGTTACATTAAGAGAGGCATAGGGGGAGGAGTTTTGTAGTGTTGGGAGGGAAGTCCTGGGGCCTGGGAACATTAGGAGGAGCTGATGGGGTGTGGGAGGATTGGAAGAATTTTTGGGCTTAGGGGATTCCTCGCTGCACTTCTACTATCTTAGTGAATGGCAAGTGGGGACGGGACCTTGGTGTCATGATTGGTTCTGAGCAGAGAGAAGGAACTGGCTTTCAGGGTTGTTGTGGAGCGATGGCACTGATTCATTGAGCGGGGGTGCGATAAGGGAACAGTGAGTGGGGAGAGGTTACCTCCTGTTAGGGCAGGTAGGTAAGGTTATAGAGAGAATAGGTAGCGAGCAGGAGGAGGGAGAAACAGCAGTTTGAGCAGAGAGGTCCATTCTTCACGGGTCTCGGCCGGGTGGAGCTGCACCCACTGCTGGTAAAGCATAAGCAATAGGGATAAACATAGGTGTCCTGACCCTGTCACTGACACCACAGATCTCAGGCTCAGTGGAATTTTAGGTAGACTCCCATGGCCTTTTGGAGCAACTGGGGAATCTCATCCAATGAGAGTGGTGGGGGAGAAACAATAAATGAGACTGAGCAACCTTGCCGCAACATCTCATGGAGACTGACTTTTACTGAGCTGCCAGGGCCCACTTCCAGCAGGATTTATTCATGGCATGCACTGCACGCGTGCTCCATGCACAAAGTACTCGTCCCCACTTCTGGAATTTTGGAATGGATGCAGAAAGGACCCAACAGAATTGGATCCGGCCCCAAATTCCTCCTCGCCAGATTGTGTGAATACTGCACTACCAAATGTGAGGCTAAGAAGTTTAAGTGTGACAAAAAAAAGTGTTAAGCATTATTGTGATAGAGAAAAGGCTGACAGAAAAATTTCAGTAATTGTGTGTTATAACTGCAGGGATTGTAGCACTATTTGGATAATTTCCCAACTTTGGGCTGTAAGGTGGAAGGTTTTTGGAGAACCTCACCCATCTGAGTGCATATTGGAAATTCAGATGGACACCGTTTGATTTTATGACCATGGAAAATCTTGCACAGTGCATGTGCCTGAATTTGGGGTATGCACTCCTGACAGGTAAGGCTCTCTGCCAGCAGTGCACAATTGGAAAATGACCCTTTATATGTAAGCCTTTTAAGGTATTACTTACAAATCTCCCATAGAGCTACTCGCAGTGATTTAAATTGTATATTTTATTTTAAGTAATGTACAATATATTATCAGGGCCACTGATTTATGATTTATGAATGTAAAACTGCCTTTTTATAACAGAGTACGTTGGGAATGTTACAATTTCAGGCTCAAATTCAAATGATTATGTGCATATTTGAATGGAAGCTATTAACAGTTACTTTAAATAGAAAGTTAATTTTCTCTTAACTTTCTTTAAAGCCAGGATATAGAGGACGATGGTAGTTGTGTTTGAGAGCATTAGCAAGGGAGGTTCTAGGTTTTGGTACTTGGAGTTAAAAAGTATTTAGTACAATACAAGACCAATACATACTCCTAAATAGCAAAAGTTCCACTTGTACAGTCAAGCAACCATGGCCAACATATGAGGTAAGAAGCAATATAAAACTAAAGAAAGTGGCTTACACAAATGCCAAGAAAAGTGATAATCTGTCAGACTGGGAGAAATATAGACAGCAACAAGGGGACATTGAAAATATTAAGCGCTGCAAAAACTTACAAGTAATATAAAGGCTAATAATAAAGGTTTTTTATAAATATATTAAGAGCGTGACTAAGAGAGATGTGGGCCCATTAAAGACAGACACATATGATACTGTAATAGACAACAAGGTAATGGCAGATTTATTAAATGGGTATTTCTGTATCTGTTTTCACAGTGGTGGAAGAGGATAAGATACCAGTGACTGAAGGAAAACTAAAACTAAATCAAGTGGAGGAACTTACAGGAGTCAGTATGTTAAAAAATGATAATTGAGAAAATAATGGGGCTTAGGATCGATAAATCTTCAGTATCCCGGGGTATGAAAAGAAGTAGATGAGGGAATTGCAGAAGCTTGATTTGGGAATTATGCAGTTAAATTGGAAATTTGCTAATGTCATTCCATTATTTAAGAGGGGTTGGAGAGAGCAACCAGGTAACTACAGGCCTGTCAGTTTAATGTCAGCTGTGGAGAAGCTACTAGTATATGACATTAGGGATAGAGTGACTGAACAGTTGCACAAATATGTGCAGATCAGAGCGAGCCAACAAGGCTTTGTTAAAGGTAAGTCATGTCTGTCTAATGTAGCTGGATTGTTACAGGAGATCACTAAAAGATTGATAAGAGAATGTCAGTGGATGTTACCTAACTGGACATCCATAAGGCATTTGATAAGGTTTCACACAAGAGCTTATTGACAAAACTGAGAGCGCAAGGAATTGGAGGTAGCCTTTTGCCTTGGGTTGGAAATTGGTTGGGAGATAGGAAACAGTGAGTGAGGTTAAAGGGTATGTCCTCAGATTGGCATGATGTGACAAGTGGTGCTCCCCGGGGATCTGTTCTGCGGCCTTCGTTTTTCTTCATATTACTTCATGACTTGGGTGAAGGAATAGAGAGTTGTATATCCAAGTTTTCAGATGACTGTAAGTTAGGAGGGACAGTAAGTAGTGCAGATGGGAACAGGAAGTTGCAAAGAAATATAGGCAGATTAAGTGAATGGGCAAAACTATGGCAAATGGAATTTAATGTGGATAAGGGATATTGAGCAACGGCGGGTAAATGGAGTAGAAGTGCAGATCAGCCAATATTTAATTGCATGGGGGAGCAGGCTCAAAGGGTTGAAAGGCCTGCTCCTGTTCCTAATGTCCCCATGTTCATAACAATCAGGCGAGGAGGACTCAATCAGAGGCAAATAAAATGAATAAAGAAATTTAATTATGGCAGAAAAATGTTTCAAACAGATGTAACGGATAAGGCATGATTGAAATAGGCATGACAGGAAAGTGTTACAGGAAGTAAGTATGTAAGTAAGTATGGAAGGAAAATCGAGTGGGCTCCATTACGAGTGTGTGACTTTCTCTGCCTAATTTTCCTTTCTGCATTCTCCCCAGATGATACTTTTTGCTCGGGTTTTGTACCCAAATTCGTGTGGGCCTTTAAATGTATGTTACCTGAAGCAATCAGCTGATCAGAAGCTTTTAAATTTACATTTTCTTTACAGCTTTTTTTTGTAATGAAAACGTGAATCCAGATGATGATCAGACACTGTTTGATATTTGCTGTTGCAATTTAACATGCCATCTGAACCCATCAATGAGATTTCAGTCTTTTTATCGCTAGTAGGTACAGTAACACAATTGTTCTGTTACTGGATTAGTAATCCAGAAGCCTGGACTAATGATTCGAAGACAACAGTTCAAATCTACCACATCAGCTGGAGAATTTAAATTCAGAAAGAAAGGCTAAGAGATTTGATAGAAGTGTTTAAAATCATCGAGTTTAGATAGAGCAAATAATTCCTGAAGGGTCGATAACAAGAGGGCACAGATTTAAGGTCATTGGCAAAAGAACCAGAGACGACATGAGGAAAAACATTTTTAAGCAGTGAGTGGTTAGGATTTGGAATACACTACCTGATAGTGTGATGGATAGAGATTCAATAATAGCCTTCAAAATGGAACTGGATAAATACCTAAGGAGAAAAAAATTACATGTTTGACAAATTTACTGGAATTCTTTGAGGATGTAATGAACAGGGTGGATAAAGGGGAACCAGTGGATGTGGTGTATTTGGACTTCCAGAAGGCATTTGACAAGGTGCCACATAAAAGGTTATTGCACAAGATAAAAGTTCACGGGGTTGGGGGTAATATATTAACATGGATAGAGGATTGGCTAACTAACAGAGAACAGAGAGTCGGGATAAATGCTTCATTCTCAGGTTGGCAATCAGTAACTAGTGGGGTGCCGCAGGGATCAGTGCTGGGACCCCAACTATTTACAATCTATATTAACGACTTAGAAGAAGGGACCGAGTGTAACGTAGCTAAGTTTGCTGATGATACAAAGATGGGCAGAAAAGCAATGTGTGAGGAGGACACAAAAAATCTGCAAAAGGACATAGACAGGCTAAGTGAGTGGACAAAAATTTGACAGATGGAGTATAATGTTGGAAAGTGTGAGGTTATGCACTTTGGCAGAAAAAAAAAATCAAAGAGCAAGTTATTATTTAAATGGAGAAAGATTGCAAAGTGCTGCAGTACAGCGGGAGCTTGCGGTACTTGTTCATGAAACACAAATGGATTGTATGCAGGTACAGCAAGTCATCAGGAAAGCCAATGGAATCTTGGCCTTTATTGCAAAGGGGATGGAGTATAAAAGCAGGGAAGTCTTGCTACAGTTATACAGGGTATTGGTGAGGTCACACCTGGAATACTGCGTGCAGCTTTGGTTTCCATATTTACGAAAGGATATACTTGCTTTGGAGGCAGTTCAGAGAAGGTTCACTAGGTTGATTCCGGAGATGAGGGGGTTGACTTATGAGGAAAGGTTGAGTAGGTTGGGCCTCTACTCATTGAAATTCAGCAGAATGAGAGGTGATCTTATCGAAATGTATAAGATTATGAGGGGGCTTGACAAGGTGGATGCAGAGAGGATGTTTGCACTGATGGGGGAGACTAGAACTGGAGGGCATAATCTTAGAATAAGGGACCGCCCATTTAATACTGAGATGAGGAGAAATTTATTTTCTGAGGGTTGTGAATCTGTGGAATTCGCTGCCTCAGAGAGCTGTGGAAGCTGGGACATTGAATAAATTAAGGACAGAAATAGACAGTTTCTTAAACGATAAGGGAATAAGAGGTTATGGGGAGTGGGCAGTGAAGTGGACATTAGTCCATGATCGGATCAGCCATGATCGTATTAAATGGCGGAGCAGGCTTGAGGGGCCGTATGGCCTACTCCTGCTCCTATTTCTTATGTTCTTATATGGGAAAAGAGCGAGGGAGTGGGACTAACTGGATTGTTTTTCGAAAGAGCCAACGCAGTCTCGATGGGCCGAATGGTCTCCTTCTGTGCTGTACTATTCTATGATTATTGTCTCCTTAATATGTTTGTAGTCTTAGTCTATCAGTTGGAGCTACCTTATTGTGTTTTTTGTCACTGTGCTGTCATATTAGATAATGTTAGCGCCTGAGTGGAATACACATCCATGTTCTTAAGCAGGTGATATCATCGCCGTTCTACCCAGTACTCCTTATCAAAGGGCTAAAACATGCAATTGATCTAGACCGCTTACCCCAGGTTTAACAGTATTATGATTAATTTACTCTGATCTTTCAATATTGTGATTTTTGCCTGTTTATGTTTTAGATAACTTGAGAAGGAATGCTGTAAAAAGTGTAAGAAAAATGTTTTACTGGCAATTCCTGCTTATTATTCCTTAAGATAGAGGCAACATTGTGGAGCCCTCTGAATTTCATCTAAATAACATAGCTTAACATAACAATACTTCTGAGGCAGGCTCTCTCACTTTGATAATATGAATGTGAACTTGGAAGGATTTTATTCCTGCTACTGCAGACAGGCAATGCGTGGGATCTCGGGGACTGTAATTTATGATGTTCAGTTTGGAGTCTAATTAAAAGGCTTCATTTAATTACAGTAAAGAAAGATGTGCAGGTGATGCTGTGTAACGCATGTTGGGATTAGTTGACATTCCAGGATCATGCTGGAATGAGATATTTTACAATTAAGCTCTTGTATGGTGGTTCAAAGAGCTCAAACATGACTTACTATAAATAAAAGGATGGCTAGAAATGAAGTTCATTGATTGTAACTCTAGAGTGTTCAATTTTTGACCAGGTGAGTTTCAAGAGAAAAAATACAATAACAAATAGAAACTGTGTCGGCTGAACTGTGCCAACCAGATGGTCAAATATCATGGACCACATGTGCTCCCAAAACTTGGAACATCCCACCCAAGGCCCCAAGAGGGTTATTTAGACTTTGGGTGATAGTGTAAAACTGGCAATAACAATTCCGTCGCCCATTATAGATCTGATCCCATCTTCATTCATACGCACTGTGGGGGGATGGGGGATGGTCTCAGCTCAGTGAGTTGGGATGGTGGGGGGATGCTGTTTGCTCAGTGTGAGATGGGGGGGGGAGGGGGAGTGATACCTGCTCAGTGGGGGGCAGGTGTGCAGTGTGAGGGCATGTAGAAGATGTCTGCTCAATGCTGCGAGTGTGGTTGACTCTGGAGTTTGCTCAGTAGACAGCTGGTGGTGGAAACAATACTTTCTCAGCAGTGAGTAATGGGAACGATTCCTACTCTGTGTTGCAGGGGCGGGGGGAGGGGGGGGCGGCGAGGGATGTCCTACATATTGGTTAGCGCCTGTTTGCCAATGTGAACAGGACACGGGGAAAATCCCATCGCCGGAAAGGGTAGGCCCAAAGGCACGCCAGATATTGGGCCTCGAACCTTATTTACACGAGACCAGTGAGCTATCGACGCCTGCTGGGAATCGCCACTGGCATGGAGCATTTGAATTTTGGGCCGCTACGATACAGGTCCTAGCAGAGGGAGAGAAGTGAATGGGAAAGGGAAGCAGGAAGCAATCAGGAGAGAGAGGGAGGAGTCCGAGCGAGGGCTGGCAACAGTCTTCGGCACTGCAGTGGTGTCGGGAGGAGCACTCCCTTTAGGTCTGGCCTCCGCTCGGCACCCTCCTTCCTGATCGTTTCCCCATCCCTCTCCCGGTCGTCCCCCATTCCCCCCCCCCCCCCCTTGAGGAGCGCAGGTTACGCTGCATGCAGACCACGTTTTCCTGCGGCAGCGGCTCTGTTCATGGCAGCAATAGGCCTGTTTGCAAATGAAAAGGGCGCAATGCCTTTTTCAGGTACAGACCGTTGACCCCTCTTTATTTTGCTTTCACCAGTATGGTGGGCGGCGCCCTTCTGGCACATAATGAGTGCGCACGCCCCACTTGCCATATTGGATGCTTAGCTGCCTGTTTTACACCTGTATAACGGGCACACGGCCATCGAATTTCTAGGCCAATATCTTCTCAGTGGGGGTGGGGCTGGCCACAATACCTCTTCTGAGGAAGTGGGGGTTGGAGCTGCAGCCAGTATCTGCTCAGTTGGGAGGAGTGGGTGTTGGCGTTGGAAGGAAGGAGGGGGCAAGCATGCAAAGTTTGCTCAATAGACTTCTACTCACCGGCGGCTGGTAGGTTTGCTTGCTGTTTGGAAACTGCTTGCCAGATTTCAGCTACGGATGCGGTGTGGGCTCCAGTAAGATTTCATTTAATGCTGAGTGGGGCGTATTGGCGCTAGTTGTTCAGTAGTTTGAGTCAGAGGTGTTTTGCTGGAGCCTTTCTCTTAAGTGTTGCCTTTGCTGCTTATTTACCGACAGTTTTTTGGATGGTTCTTTGATATCGATCTTGCCTTTGTGTTTCTCAACGTCTGTGAGCTGTCCGTTCCATGTGTTTGACAGCACGCTTCAGTTGCTTTTATTCTTGAGTGGCAGGGGTGCCGGTGTCTTTCTGGAACAGTTCTTTGGCGTACAATTTCCTTTCCCATCATTCTTCTTTTGAAGTCTGTGTGATTCATTTAACAGGTATTTTTCTCATAATTTCATTTGCAATAGGCTTTTCTCTGTCACAAGACTTCTTACCTGTGCGATCAGCTGATTGAAATTTTCTGGCTGATCATTGCTTGGATGATGTCTGTTTCCATACTTTGCACAGGCAGACGCTTTCTAAGTGCCTTTATACTTTATAGTTACGTTCTGTTGAATTGAACATTGCTTGTGGGCACATGAATGTGCTTTCTTTACTTGAGGGAAATGAATTGGGATTTTTGAGGGTTGTTTGAGGGGCTGTCAAGAAATTTTAGATACTGTCTCAGTGCAATCAATTGGTTAATGTTATGTTCATAGTGCCACCTACAGGTGCCATACCTTTAGCAACCTGAGAGTGCTCATTGAAGGTAATTTTAACTTTTGCTGATGGTGTAAAATGGGTCATATCATTTCAATCGTGCATTATACACCCTGCCGAAATGTAAAATTACTCCCACCATCTTAAATTTATAATAAATATAACTATGTGGATACAATTCATATCCCTACTATTTTTTTCTTACCAATTTTATCCACTCATTCCTGCTTGAAAACATTGATTGCTTGCTCAGCTACATTACTATGAGGAATTGGTGCCCTCTCGTACCTCACCCAAGTGGCCATTATTGACGTGTGTGCCTTGACAGTGAGTGTCAGCAGGCTCTTTGACCCGGGGGCATCACAGCCAAGCCCAAACAATCCGTTCATACACACGTCCAACAAAGATGTCTGGCTGAGGACTGGGTAATTTTCTCCTCTATAACACAAGGATGTCGAGGTCCCATTTGTAGTACGTTCTATATTTTTTTATTTTTCTTGCGCCCCCATTTCCTGCACCTTGCTGTCTTATGCTGAGAGGCTTTTCCCCCTGGCTGGAGAATCTAGAATTAGGGGTCATACTCTCAGGATAAGGGGTTGGCCATTTAGGACTGAGATGAGGAGAAATTTCTTTACTCAGAAAATTGTGAATCTTTGGAATTCTCTACCTCAGCGTGCTGTGGATGTTCAGTTGTTGAGTATATTCAAGACTGAGATCGATAGATTTTTGAACACGAAGTAATCAGGGGATATGCGGATAGGGCGGGAAAGTGAAGTTGAGTTAGCAAATCAGCCATGATCTCATTGAATGGCCTACTCCTGCTCCTTTCTCACAGGTCTTTTTCTTCCTGCATTTTCCCTGTTTCGTAACCACAACGTTTCCTATGTTGTTATTTCTCTCCCAATCGTTCTTTTTTGTTATCATAATTTACATGTTCCTCCATCTAAAGACTTCATCGATGAGGGACTCCCCGAACCCCCCACCTAGACACCTGAATATTGCTCTCCACTATTCCTCTCACAACAATGGCTGCTGGCGCTTTCAATTGCAACAGTGATGCAATTTAATATTCATCATAACGTTTACTGTTTATTTTAACTGTTAGAACATTACTGCTAAATGTTTATATTTATTTCACTTGGAGGTAAGGCCAGCTGGTTAATTTTTTTTTCTGAATCATTATGGACATATAGACAGGCAGGGGGCAACTTAGCAGAGACTCTTTAAAAGTCTCACAAAAATATTTTCTTTCAATTGATCACCAATACTAAACAGGGATTGTTGATTTTTGACTGTGTTCTTGTTGAGGGAAAATTTTAGTTGGTAAATTTTTAAACTTAATATCAACCACTTCTCTGTTATTTTCTCCTCCCCCAATCCCCAGAAAAATTCAAACCATTGTCAACGTCCCATGTAAACATACCAGATACAGTTCTCTATTGCATCTAGCTACCGCTAATCTCGGGGGGATAATTCCAGATGGAGTACATATCTGCATTTCCAGTGATTAACAGACTTGGCAGGTTTTGTGAAAATAATGACAGTTCTTAGACAGTTGACCTAGAATTTTTCTCCACATTATCCGGAAGCACATCATCTTATTACCGTTCATGAGCCAGGCAGGATTTGGTCCTTCGCTGCAAGTGTTCTGTCAAATTACAGATCTGTGATTTGTGACTCTTTGGCCCTGATGGCAATAGAGTATTAATGGGATTCATTTTGTACTATATTAACAACAGCGTATTACCGGAGTCTGCAGTGAGGTATTTTACAATAGAAACACAATGGGGCTGAAATTCAACTCCCCACAAAGGCCACTTAGCGGCAGAAAGCGGCCCGCCGAGTGGCCACCGACTTCCGATCCAATGGCCGCCACCAGCGAAATTCAACTCAGGGATTTTTCTGGTGGTCTCTACTTCTACCCAGCTGCTACCGACTGTCCGAGGTGCGTCATCAAAGGGCGCATCGCCGATCTCCCGCACCTCCAGCCAAATTCACCTGCAAAAATCCACGATCCGCCAGCCCGGCCGAAACCCTCCCCAGTGGACTGAACCTAAAGAATCGCTGCTTCTCACTCCTGTAAGTGAAGGGGAGAGACATGGTGACGCACACGCGTAATGACGTCATCACCGCTCCGCTGCTGACTGACAGTGGCAGAGACGCCGTTCCGCCTCCACCTCTGCCCCCATTAAGACTGACTTCCAGCTCGCTTAGAAAAAAAAAACGACAAAGTGCTGAATTTACCGAAAGAGGCGACCTCATTCAACGTGGCAGAAAAAACACTTCAGGAGCGGAACGTGCGACCCGTTTCGGGCAGGGATGAATTTCGGCACCAGTAACTTTTGGCTAGAAAAGACGATCAGCAGCTCAAGTATAAGTCTGTCGTTTTAAGAATCAGATGACCCATACGGAAAAGAGTGACTAAAGTAAATGTTGGTCCCTTAGAAGATGAGAAGGGGAATTTAATAATGGGAAATGTGGAAATGGCTGAGATCTTAAACAATTATTTTGCTTCGGTCTTCACAGTGGAAAGCACAAAAAGCATGCCAAAAATTGCTGGTCACGGGAATGTGGGATGGGAGGACCTTGACATAATCACTATCACTTGGGGGGGTAGTGCTGGACAGACTAATGGGACTCAAGGTAGACAAGTCCACTGGTCCT
Source organism: Pristiophorus japonicus (assembly GCF_044704955.1). Lineage (NCBI taxonomy): Eukaryota > Metazoa > Chordata > Chondrichthyes > Pristiophoridae > Pristiophorus > Pristiophorus japonicus. The sequence continues at coordinate 141,334,269 of NC_091983.1, read as the reverse complement.
GATGAAATGCATCCCAGGGTATTAAAAGAAATTGTGGAAGTTATAGCAGATGCATTCGTTATAATCTACCAAAATTCTCTGGATTCTGGGGAGGTACCAGCGGATTGGAAAGCAGCTAATGTAACGCCTCTGTTTAAAAAAGGGGGCAGACAAAAGGCAGGTAACTATAGGCCGGTTAGTTTAACATCTGTAGTAGGGAAAATGCTTGAAGCTATCATTAAGGAAGAAATAGCGGGACATCTAGATAGGAATAGTGCAATCAAGCAGACGCAACATGGATTCATGAAGGGGAAATCATGTTTAACTAATTTACTGGAATTCTTTGAGGATATAACAAGCATGGTGGATAGAGGTGCACCGATGGATGTGGTGTATTTAGATTTCCAAAAGGCATTCGATAAGGTGCCACACAAAAGGTTACTGCAGAAGATAAAGGTACGCGGAGTCAGAGGAAATGTATTAGCATGGATCTAGAATTGACTGGCGAACAGAAAGCAGAGAGTCGGGATAAATGGGTCCTTTTCGGGTTGGAAATCGGTGGTTAGTGGTGTGCCACAGGGATCGGTGCTGGGTCCACAACTGTTTACAATATACATAGATGACCTGGAAGAGGGCACAGAGTGTAGTTTAACAAAATTTGCAGATGACACAAAGATTCGTGGGAAAGCGGGTTGTGTAGAGGACACAGAGAAGTTGCAAAGAGATTTAGATAGGTTAAGCGAATGGGCTAAGGTTTGGCAGATGGAATACAATGTCGGAAAGTGTGAGGTCATCCACCTTGGAAAAAAAAACAGTAAAAGGGAATATTATTTCATTTGGGGAGAAATTACAACATGCTGCGGTGCAGAGAGACCTGGGGGTCCTTGTGCATGAATCCCAAAAAGTTAGTTTGCAGGTGCAGCAGCTAATCAGGAAGGCGAATGGAATGTTGGCCTTCATTGCGAGAGGGATGGAGTACAAAAGCAGGGAGGTCCTGCTGCAACTGTACAGGGTATTGGTGAGGCCGCACCTGGAGTACTGCGTGCAGTTTTGGTCACCTTACTTAAGGAAGGATATACTAGCTTTGGAGGGGGTACAGAGACGATTCACTAGGCTGATTCCGGAGATGAGGGGGTTACCTTATGATGATAGATTGAGTAGACTGGGTCTTTACTCGTTGGAATTCAGAAAGATGAGGGGTGATCTTATAGAAACATTTAAAATAATGAAAGGGATAGACAAGAAAGAGGCAGAGAGGTTGTTTCCACTGGTTGGGGAGATTAGAACTAGAGGGCACAGCCTCAAAATACGGGGGAGCCAATTTAAAACCGAGTTGAGAAGGAATTTCTTCTCCCAGAGGGTTGTGAATCTGTGAATTCTCTGCCCAAGGAAGCAGTTGAGGCTAGCTCATTGAATGTATTCAAATCACAGATAGATAGATTTTTAAGGGTTATGGGGAGCTGAGTCGGTAAGTGGAGCTGAGTCCACGGCCAGATCAGCCATGATCTTGTTGAATGGCGGAGCAGGCTCGAGGGGCTAGATGGCCTACTCCTGTTCCTAATTCTTATGTTCTTATGTACAGAACATTAATGGTGATCTTCAATTTAGCTGTTTGGAAGGGACTGCAGTGAATGTCTAAAAAGCTACACAGAACAGGAAGCTAAAAAAAATATTTTTTATAGTGCTTATTGTGATCTGTAAACATTTCTTTCACTCCAGAAATATTTTATACCAGCCTTTCCTAAAATACATGATTATCAATCAGAGCAGTTTCACGTCAAACAGATCTATGAGGAGAAACTATGTGGAAAGTAGAAGAGTAGAATGTTGAACAATTGTGGTCTTCAAATTGTGGTAATTGTAACGTTGCAAGTTAAAGTATTCCATTTAATCAAGTCTTCCTGGTCTCAAATTCTACCTTAGAACTTATCTTAATGGCTTATTTGAACTGTTTATCCTTCAGTGGCAACATTTAGCCTTCAACCAAAACTACTGAAACAGATTGGCCCTTAAATTTTGGTCGAGCTCTTCCCGCGGGCAAACGACAGAAAAAGAAAAAAAAGATCTGCACTTACCTGTTGCTGCTGCGCCCGTTGGAACTTCAGAGCCTGAGGCCTCTGGTGACTGCGCGTCGCAGCGCGTGCACGTGGGGACATGCGCAGGCCGGGAGCTGGAGACAGCAGCCAATCAGGTGTAGTATAGATTCTCATTCATATTAATAGGAGTTCCGTAAGTCCAGAACTCCTATTACTGTGAATGAGAACCCCATCCCCCCAAACACCCAAAACACAATAAAAAATAGAAAATAAACTACATATTTAACATTCATTTAAATTAAAGTTATATAAAAAAATATATTTTCCTGACTTTTTAAAAAGTTTTTTTAATTAAGCCTTAAAATAAACTTACCGTTCTGGGGAGGGTTTTTAACAATAAAGTGTGTTTTTATAACTTTATTTTTAAATGTTTTGTGTATTTTTAAACACTTGCGCCTGTAAAAGTAGGCTATACATCTGCTTTTTCAGGCGCAAGATTTTAAAGGACATTTGCAGGGCAAGATATTTGTAAATATCGGAAATCTTGCCCTGCAAGTGTCCTCGCTCCCGAGATACGGAGGTTCTGTCAAGCCAGAAACTTGACAGATCGGAAAAGCAGGTTTTCAATGCATGTGTATTGCGTGCTGAAAACAGGCTTTTCCGATGCTTTCCCCGGTCCGTAGAAACTTCGTACAAACCCAGGACATTGGAATTTCAGGGCCATTATCTGGTCATTATCACATTGCTGTTTGTGGGAGTTTGCTGTGTGCAAATTAGCTACTGTGTTTCCTACAATTCAACAGTGACTACACTTTAAAACGTACTTTATTGGCTGTAAAGCACTTTGGGACATCCTGAGGTCGTGAAAGCCGCTATATAAATGCAAGTTCATTCTTTTCTTTCTTTGAAACTGAACTTTTGTTTCAGCATACCAAAAATTTTCTGCATGAGTTTTGGATTTAGTTTACATCATGCTCCTGCCCTCCATCCCCATTCATTATTTGGGTTTCTGTAGAATTCATGGCTATTCTTCTGTATGCTAGACTACGCTTCTTAATTTTCCAAATTCACTGAATTGCACTGCTGCACCTGGTCTGCAAATTGAAGTTCACACTTTATTTTATCCCTTCCATTGCTACTGGTAAATATGGCTCTGTTGTCTTTGCCAGGGAGCCTGCAAAGAGGCCCTTACATTTGAACTGACTTCAGCACCTCAGAGATTCTTTTCACCATCACATTGGAGACCAGAAAGGGACCCTTTCACTAGTGCCATGGAGACCACAAAAAGAATCACTTTCACTTGCAGCTTGGAGACCACAAAAGCAGCAGGCCTTTTACTCGCACCACAGAGATCAGAAAGAGATCTTAGCACCAGGGAGACTGGAAAGAATCACTTTGACTAGTGCCACAAAAGGGGCCCTTTTCACTAGCGGCACGAGATGACAGTTAGCGGGATAGTAGTAGAAGTTGGAGAGGGGATGACAGTTAGCGGGAATAGAACATTATCATGTAAAACTTTGTTAAATAATCTTAAGTCGTTCATAATTCAGTTGTGCAATGCAATTTTCACACATTGCCACTGAGCTGAAAATTTGGTCCGTGGTAACTGAAGAGTGCTGGTTCACATCATGTATTTTCTAACATCATAATACTTGCAACATGTGCTTATTATTATCAGTTTCACTCCATAACTACAGTGAATGCACGTCAAATGTATTGTATGTAAAGTGCGGTGGAATGTTCTGAGAGATGTGATGAGCATATATAAATACAAATTAGATCTTTCTCTCTTGCTCTCTCTCTCTCTCTTTCTTCTCTGCGATCCTGTAGAATTTTTCAAAACAACAAGGATCTGAGCGTCATTGAGCACCATCACGCTTTAGTTACCATTGAACCAATTTTCATCTCTGTGGCAATGTGTGAAAATATGGATTGATTAAGTGCAACACATACTGCAGTATTATGTGGATTGTGCAATTTTAATAACATTCAAAAATAATTATTATATCTGTTAATTTAATTGGGTTGAAATTTCAGTGGATGATATTAGCATGCTAAAGTGTGAACATGTTTGTGTGATATTCCTCTCTCTGTTATTTAAACAAAGGCGTTAATTCATTCAAAATAAATACGCTAATGTCTTTGTTAAAATAGCAAAGAAAATGTATACAAATGCGATAAGGTATTCATATGCTGGTATCGCACAGTGCAATTTCACCCCATATTCACCTTGTTTCTAAATTTGCAGATTATTGAACCATATTTTTGCATCTCCGATGTTGAGTTTCTATAATGCAGCAGTTCTGAAGCCCATATGTACATTGTGCATTAAATCTGGTCACCTGATCAGTCGTGCCATTTTGATATGCTGCCAACCAATTTTCATGAGCAGGAAACCAAGTACATTCATGTACATTAATAAACAGACTGTCCTAAAAAGAATTATAAATGATATAAGGTTCATGGACTTCTGCTGGGGTATGGTTCCATGGGCACTCTCAATATTCTGTCATCTATTAAAGGAGCACATTCTTCATCTGGGAGCCAAAACCACATAAAGGTAACTAAGATGAGGAAGGACAGTTGGCCCATATAACAATTGATGGTCCCTCCGATCTAACATTGGACGGTCTCTTGAATGACTCCAGAGTTTTAGCCTCCACCATCCTCCCTGGAGACCCATTCCAGATACTAAATACTGTTTACATGAAGATTCTTTTTGCACCAATCCCAAATTTGCCTTTTACCACTTTATAACTATACCTCCACATCTTCCATTCATATTTTAACCTTTTCTATGAAACTTAGTATCTTGTATACCTCTATAAGGTTCCATTTCACTTTCTTCCTTTGACTGAGTTTTTCTAACCTTCCATTATAATTTAGTGTTTTGAATTCAGCATTCTCTATTATCAACAACTTGTACAGTACCTTTAATATAGAAAATATCTAAGGATCTATACAGATAGGTGAAAGAAAAACAAACACCGACGCAAGCAAAAGAGAAGTTAAGAGGGGTGAACTGGTCACAGAGGTAGGTTCTAAGTAGTAGCTTCTTAGAGGAAACAGGTGGAAGGGGGTTGGGACTTTGTGTCCAGTGCTGAGCTCAAGGAAGTGGAAATACACAAGAAGCCAGAGTCAGAAGAAGGGATGTTCAGCAGGGGGGAAAGTCGGGCTGGAGGAGGTTATGAAGATAGAGTGCAGTGAGACCATGGAATAACTTAAAAACAAGGACAAGGAATTTAAGTTTGAGTTATAGGAGGTATCCTGCTGAGAATGGCTGTCAGCAAAGAGCAGAGATCAAATTGTTTATCTTTTTCAAACAATAAAAAGACTGAACCAGAAAGGAAATTCAGCAATTTGTGAAAGTGCACAAGGGTGTAAATGGGAAATATAATATTATGCTTGGTATTAAATCTGTCCTGTAAGAAGAAAAGTACTGTTTGTCAAGATAGGTAAAACTCTAAGAGAAGGTTGAACCATCCATGGCTAACTAAGGAAGTAAAGGCTGGTAACAAATTGAAAACGAAGGCATAGAATGTTGTGAAGAACAGTGGAAGGCCAGAAGATTGGGAAATTTTTAGAAACCAGCAAAGGACAACTAAAAAAATGATAAAGACAGAGAAGATAGCACAGTAGAGTAAACTAGCAAGAAATATAAAAACAGACAGTAAGAGCTTCTACAGGTATATAAAAAGGAAGTGAGTAGCTAAAGTAAATGTTGGTCCCTTCGAGGATGAGACTGGGGAATTAAAAATGGATAACAGGGAAATGGCAGAGACTTTGAACAAATATTTTGTATCGGTTTTCATGGTAGAAGGCAAAAACAACCCAATAAATGATAACCAAGGAGCTATTGGGGGGGCGAGGAGGCACTTAAAACAATCACTATCACTCGAGATAAAGTACAGGTGCGACATCCAAAATCCGTAGTGCCGGAATCTAGAATGTTCTAGAATCCGGACACCGGGCCGATCTGTGGCGGGGTCATCTGAAAACTGGAAAATGTTCCGAAATCCGGACTCCCCTGGCTTCCGGCCTTGGCCCGACCTCCCCCAGCTTCCGGCCTTGGCCCGACCTCCCCCAGCTTCCGGCCGCCCGACCTCCCCCCGGATTCCAGCCACCCGATCTCCCCTGGCCTCCAGCCGCCTGAGCACCCCCAACCTCCAGCCATCCAACCTCCCCAGGCCTTGGCCCGACCACCCACGGATTCCGGCCGCCCGACTTTCCTCGGCCTCCGGCCCGACGGCTTCTGGCCGCCCGACCTCCGGCTGCCCAACCTCTCCAAGCCTCGGTCCCACCTCCCCCGGCCTCAGCCCAACCAACCCCCCCCCCCCCCCCATTCACTGGCGGCCTGACCAACCCTCCCTTCCTCGGCCCAACCGACACCCCCAACCTCCGGCGGTCCAACCAACCAACCAACGCCCTTTCCCCCCCCCCCCCCACGACCGCGAGCGACCTGACCGCCCCTCACCCCCCCTCCCCTCCTCTACCCTTCCTACCTCCCTCGGCCCAGGCAAAGACATTCCGAAATCCGGAAATACCTGGAATCAGGAACGGCCTCGGTCCTGAAGTTTCCGGATTTCGGACGTTAACCTGTACCAGGCAAACTACTGGGACTAAAGGGTGACAAGTCCCCTGGACCTGATGGCCTGCATCCTCGGGTCTTAAAAGAAGTGGCTGCAGAGATAGTGGATGCATTGGTTGTAATCTATCAAAATTCCCTGGATTCTGGAGAGGTCCCAGCGGACTGGACAACCGCAAATGTACCGCCCTCTATTTAAGAAAGAAATTAGTCAGAAAGCAGGAAACTATAGAGCAGTTAGCCTAACATCTGTCATTAGGAAAATGCTGGAGTCCATCATAAAGGAAATAGTAGCAGGACATTTAGAAAATCATAATACAGTCAAGCGGAGTCAGCATGGTTTTATGAAATGGGAATCATGTTTGACAACTTTGCTGGAGTTCTTTGAGGCTGTAACGAGCGGCGTGGATAAAGGGGAACCAGTAGATGTCGTCTATTTGGATTTTCAGAAGGCATTCGATAAGGTACCACATAAAAGGTTACTGCAGAAGATAAAAAGCTCACAGGGTTGAGGGGTAATATATTAGCGTGGATAGAGGATTGGCTATAAGAACATAAGAATTAGGAACAGGAGTAGGTCATCTAGCCCCTCGAGCCTGCTCCGCCATTCAACAAGATCATGGCTGATCTGGCCGTGGACTCAGTTCCACTTATCCGCCCGCTTCCCATAACCCTTAATTGCCATTTTGGTTAAAAATCTATCTATCTGTGATTTGAATACATTCAATGAGCTAGCCTCAACTGCTTCCTTGAGCAGAGAATTCCACAGATTCACAACCCTCTGGGAGGAGAAATTCCTTCTCAACTCGGTTTTAAATTGGCTCCACCGTATTTTGAGGCTGTGCCCCCTAGTTCTAGTTTCCCCCACCAGTGGAAACAACCTCTCTGCCTCTATCTTGTCTATCCCTTTCATTATTTTAAATGTTTCTATAAGATCCCCCCCTCATCCTTCTGAACTCCAACGAGTAAAGACCCAGTCCCTACTCAATCTATCATCATAAGGTAACCCCCTCATCTCCGGAATCAGCCTAGTGAATCGTCTCTGTACCCCCTCTAAAGTTAGTATATCCTTCCTTAAGTAAGGTGACCAAAACTGCACGCAGTATTCCAGGTGCGGCCTCACCAATACCCTATACAGTTGCAGCAGGACCTCCCTGCTTTTGTACTCCATCCCTCTCGCAATGAAGGCCAACATTCCATTCGCCTTCCTGATTACCTGCTGCACCTGCAAACTAATTTTTTGGGATTCATGCACAAGGACCCCCAGGTCCCTCTGCACGCAGCATGTTGTAATTTCTCCCCATTCAAATAATATTCCCTTTCACTGTTTTTTTTCCAAGGTGGATGACCTCACACTTTCCGACATTGTATTCCATCTGCCAAACCTTAGCCCATTCGCTTAACCTATCCGAATCTCTTTGCAGCCTTTCTGTGTCCTCTACACAACCAGCTTTCCCACTAATCTTTGTGTCATCTGCAAATTTTGTTACACTACACTCTGTCCCCTCTTCCAGGTCATCTATGTATATTGTAAACAGTTGTGGTCCCAGCACCGATCCCTGTGGCACACCACTAACCACTGATTTCCAACCCGAAAAGGACCCATTTATCCCGACTCTCTGCTTTCTGTTCGCCAGCCAATTCTCTATCCATGCTAATACATTTCCTCTGACTCCGCGTACCCTTATCTTCTGCAGTAACCTTTTGTGTGGCACCTTATCGAATGCCTTTTGAAAATCTAAATACACCACATCCATCAGTACACCTCTATCCACCATGCTCGTTATATCCTCAAAGAATTCCAGTAAATTAGTTAAACATGATTTCCCCTTCATGAATCCATGTTGAGTCTGCTTGATTGCACTATTCCTATCTAGATGTCCCGCTATTTCTTCCTTGATGATAGTTTCAAGCATTTTCCCCACTACAGATGTTAAACTAACCGGCCTATAGTTACCTGCCTTTTGTCTGCCCCCTTTTTTAAACAGAGGCGTTACATTAGCTGTTTTCCAATCCGCTGGTACCTCCCCAGAATCCAGAGACTTTTGGTAGATTATAATGAATGCATCTGCTATAACTTCCGCCATCTCTTTTAATACCCTAGGATGCATTTCATCAGGACCAGGGGACTTGTCTACCTTGAGTCCCATTAGCTTGTCCAGCACTAACCCCCTAGTGATAGTGATTGTCTCAAGGTCCTCCCTTCCCACATTCCTGTGACCAGCAATTTTTGGCATGGTTTTTGTGTCTTCCACTGTGAAGACCGAAGCAAAATAATTGTTTAAGGTCTCGGCCATTTCCACATTTCCCATTATTAAATCACCCTTCTCATCTTCTAAGGGACCAACATTTACTTTAGTCACTCTTTTCCGTTTTATATATCTGTAAAAGCTTTTACTATCCGTTTTTATGTTTTGCGCAAGTTTACCTTCGTAATCTATCTTTCCTTTCTGTAGAACTAGCAGAAAACACAGAGTCGGGATAAATGGTTCATTTTCAGGTTGGCAAACGCTAACCAGTGGGGTGGAACAGTGATCAGTGCTGGGGCCTCAACTATTTACAATTTATATTAATGACTTGGATGAAAGGACCAAGTGTAACGTAGCCAAATTTACTGATGACACAGAGATAGGTGGGAAAGCAAGTTGTAAAAAGGACACAAAGAATCTACAAAGGGATATTGATAGGCTCAGTGAATGGGCAAAAATTTGGCAGGTGGGGTATAATGTGGGAAAATGAGAGGTTATCCACTTCGGTAGGAAAAATAAAAAAAATAATTCCTATTTAAATGGGGAAGATTACAAAATGCTGCAATACAGAGGGATCTTAGGGTTCTTGTACATGAATTCGCTGCCTCAGAGAGCTGTGGGAGCTGGGACATTGAATAAATTTAAGACAGAAATAGACAGTTTCTTAAACAATAAGGGAATAAGGGGTTCTGGGGAGTGGGCAGGGAAGTGGACCTGAGTCCATGATTGGATCAGCCATGATCGTATTAAATGGTGGAGCAGGCTCGAGGGGCCGTATGGCCTATCCCTGCTCCTATTTCTTATGTTCTTATGTTAAACACAAAAAGTTAGCATGCAGTTTAGCAAGTTAGCATGAAGTTTAACATCTATAGTGGGGAAAATGATTGAAACTATCATTAAGGAAGAAATAGCGGGACATCTAGATAGGAATAGTGCAATCAAGCAGATGCAACATGGATTCATGAAGGGGAAATCATGTTTTACTAATTTACTGGAATTCTTTGAGGATATAACGAGCATGGTGGACAGAGGTGTACCGATGGATGTGGTATATTTAGATTTCCAAAAGGCATTCGATAAGGTGCCACACAAAAGATTACTGCAGAAGATAAAGGTACTCGGAGTCAGAGGAAATGTATTCGCATGGATCGAGAATTGGCTGGCTAACAGAAAGCAGAGAGTCGGGATAAATGGGTCCTTTTCGGGTTGGAAATCGGTGGTTAGTGGTGTGCCACAGGGATCGGTGCTGGGACCACAACTGTTTACAATATACATAGATGACTTGGAAGAGGGGACAGAGTGTAGAGTAACAAAATTTGCAGATGACACAAAGATTAGTGGGAAAGCGGGTTGTGTAGGGGACACAGAGAGGCTGCAAAGAGATTTAGATAGGTTAAGCGAATGGGCTAAGGTTTGGCAGATGGAATACAATGTCGGAAAGTGTGAGGTCATCCACCTTGTGAAAATAAACAGTAAAGGGGAATATTATTTGAATGGGGAGAAATTACAACATGCTGCGGTGCAGAGGGACCTGGGGGTCCTTGTGCATGAATCCCAAAAAGTTAGTTTACAGGTGCAGCAGGTAATCAGGAAGGTGAATGGAATGTTGGCCTTCATTGCGAGAGGGATGGAGTACAAAAGCAGGGAGGTCCTGCTGCAACTGTACAGGGTATTGGTGAGGCCGCACCTTGAGTACTGCATGCAGTTTTGGTCACCTTACTTAAGGAAGGATATACTAGCTTTGGAGGGGGTACAGAGACGATTCACTAGGCTGATTCCGGAGATGAGGGGGTTACCTTATGATGATAGATTGAGTAGACTGGGTCTTTACTCGTTGGAATTCAGAAAGATGAGGGGTGATCTTATAGAAACATTTAAAATAATGAAAGGGATAGACAAGAAAGAGGCAGAGAGGTTGTTTCCACTGGTTGGGAGATTAGAACTAGAGGGCACAGCCTCAAAATACGGGGGAGCCAATTTAAAACCGAGTTGAGAAGGAATTTCATCTCCCAGAGGGTTGTGAATCTGTGGAATTCTCTGCCCAAGGAAGCAGTTGAGACTAGCTCATTGAATGTATTCAAATCACAGATAGATAGATTTTTAACCAATAAGGGAATTAAGGGTTATGGGAAGCGGGCGGGTAAGTGGAGCTGAGTCCACGGCCAGATCAGCCATGATCTTGTTGAATGGCGGAGCAGGCTCAAGGGGCTAGATGGCCTACTCCTGTTCCTAATTCTTATGTTCTTATGTAGGTACAGCAAGTTATCAGGAAGGCAAATGGAATGTTGGCCTTTATTGCAGAGGGGATGGAGATTAAAAGCAGGGAAGTCCTGCTTCATCTGTACAGGGTGTTGGTAAGATCACACCTGGAGTACTGCATACAGTTTTGGTCTCCTTATTTAAGGAAGGATATACTTGCATTGGAGGCAGTTCAGAGAAGGGTCACTAAGTTGATTCCTGAGATGAATGGGTTGTCATATGAGGAAAGGTTGAGCAGGTTGGGCCTATACTCGGATTGGAGTTTAGAAGAATGAGAGGTGATCTTATTGAAACGTATAAGATTCTGAGGGGGCTTGACAGGGTAGATGCAGAGAGGATGCTTCCCCTCATGGCGAAATCTAGAACTAGGGGCATAGTTTCAGAATAAGGGGTTGCCCATTCAAGACAGAAATGAGGAGGAATTTCTTCGCTCAGAGGGTCGTGACTCTTTGGAATTCTCTACCTCAGAAAGCTGTGGAGGCTGTCACTGAATACATTTAAAGTGGAGATAGACAAATTTTTGAATGATAAGGGAGTCAAGGGTTATGGGGAGCGGGTGGGGAAGTGGTGATGAGGCCAGGATCAGATTAGCCATGATCTTATTGAAAGGTGGAGCAGGCTCAAGGGGTCAAATGGCCGACTCCTGTTCCTGTTTCACATGTTATTATGTATTATGTGAGTGATAAATGAATCATAATTACCAAATAGTGTCATCCAGTTGTACTAAGGTAATGGTGGTTTTAAAGCTGTCTTGAGTTTTAACTTTCCGTAACCTAAAGGAATGAAAACTAAAAAGCTGCTTTTACCACATAAAAGTCTAACTTTCACTGCTGTCATGATCCTGTTTTCATCACAGTTTACACAGTAATTCACCACCTTTTTGGGGTATTGTGGTTTAATCAGAGATTAAGTGACCCATTTTTGCATTATAATTAAAACCTGAGAAGACAATCAGCATCAGCATATCATTGTCCATTAGCAGAAACTGTTTTCAGTAATTTTATTGTGCTGTATATTTTTACGTCTGGTTGCTGTCATTTGTATTATCCCCATCCGTTACGACAATCGTAAACTTCACTTTCCAATAGGGGAAGGTAAATACAGACAAAAATGCTGTCATTATAATCAATTCAAATAAATTATATATGTAAAAATAATGTTTTCTATACATATTAGTATGTAAAAAACATCTAAAAAAATGTGCCTTCTTGACTGACGCATGGGAGAATGATGCTTGTGACAGGAAAGCGATTGCGATGGCATGATAAAGATTGAAGCAAGTCATATCCAACTAACTGAAGAAAAGAGAGCCTAAAGGAAATCAGGGAAAGATCAGCAACTACGTTAGTGTGACATCCGATGTCCTGTGTGTGGGAAAAAATTTCTTGTGAAAATTGGACTTTATGAAAACCCACAACCTGCATTAATTAGAGATAAATCAAAGGCTGTCATCATCGACAATGGTGGACACAACATCATCATCATATATTAAAATCTTACATCTATGGGAACTTACTTAAAATGGGGATAGAAATATGCCTAGTCCAATTACTCCCTACCCTCTAATTCCGCTTTACCTGAAGATTACCTGATCTAAACCCCCAGCTGCAGTGCCACAGGAATCAGATTTTGTGTGCGTGTATAAAACCCGATATATGTTATCAAGAATGAAAAATTATTTTAAGATGCAAGGCAGTAATTAAGAGTTTGGAAAATGTTCCAACTTCAGGTTTATGTAATCGATAAAACTTTTTGATTCATTTACTGCCTTGTATGCCACAAAAGGGATCTCATCTTGCATATCAGTGGCTTCTCATGGTTATGAATAAAAGTAATTTTTGTTGGAGAATTAAAAAAAAATTGAAGTAAATATTCTCCTCTTTCCAATTTCCTAGATTCCTGATGGCTGATACAGGCTTACTCTGTCAGCCAAAAGGCCAGGAATCACCTGGGCCACTGATAATGTCAGTACTCAGTCGGTGGATTGCTATATTTTTGGGCGAAAACCGTTGCAATACGTGAAAATGATCATTTTCACTGCTTTACCGATTTTAGGCCAAACTTTCGGTCTTTGGGGTCTGCGCAAAGGGAGGCATTGCACAATCATTCGCGCCGCAAAACGTGAGTTTCACCAACTTTAGTGCGGGGTCGTTTGTGCTGTGAGAGAGTCCTTGGGAGGGGGAGGAAAATAAAATCAAAAAAACATTACCAAGAGGCTTAACAAATCGCTGCAAAAAAATTTAAAAATAAAAACTTTAACTTACCGTTTTTGCAGGTTTTCTAACTTACCGCTGCTGGCAAGGCTGCACCGACAGGTTTTACCTGTCACTATTCTGGGCGCGGCGTATGAGTCGGGAGAGTGCAGAAAGTCGGACGGTAACACAATCCACGTTGTTACATGTCCCTTGCGGTACTTCTCATCGCCGCAACAAACAGGTAATCGAGGATCCCGCCCAGGCTTTGCGACCGCATTTTCACCACGGAGTGTCAAATCGCGGCAGAAACCCGGTCGCAAACCCCTCGAAAATCCAGCCTCTCGTGCTGCCAGTTATTCCTTCCATTGAAATGGAACATTATTTACCGCCTTTCTGATTCTGAGGACAAGAAAAGTGTCGGATCCCATAGAGGACTGGCACGTTTTAATGTCAGCTGAGGTTGGGATTTGTCAGTCCCTGGAGTTGCTTGAATCATTGAGCCAGAAGAAGAGTGCAGTACTATAGATTTTCCCACCTGCTGTGCTTTTAAATTGTCCTATCGACTTCGACATGAGCAAAATACCAGACATGCATTATTCCATTATTCACTCTGGTATTGTAGTGATAAGTCCTTCATTACATGCCAACAAGAACTGCTTAACCCCATTCATATTGCAGTGTGCAAACTCAATTTTTCCATTCTTTTGACATCTACAGTAATATCATTTTGGGACATCACACAGCTGAACATTTGAGTAATAAGATGACAATAATGAACTAAAAACGCAAAAAGTATTTTTCTTTAGGAATAATGTATAAATGGAAGATGCAGTTTAAAAATTTTTTTTTTCGTGTTTTCATTCTTTTAATGTAAAAGAGATGCTATTTGAGTATTAAGATAGAACCTGAGGACGTTGATGATTGGTTGTGTGTTGTGAGTGTGGGTGGGCATCAGAAATACAGTGTAAGAGTTTCCACTTGATCCTATATTTTGTCACACTGACTTTAGAAATACATGCTGGGAAAAATTAACTGTGCAGTGTGAACTAACAAAGAAGGTGAGTTTATGATGAGTTATGTGTTGCCTCGCCATACCTGCTCTGAGATGACAACAAGCAGATTGGAAATGCAATCACTTGCCCGCAAGTCCTTGTGAGTGCCATTGTTCCATTTAGCAAGTTGTAATTCTAAATAATATTCCATTGTCATTTTGCATAATTGTGCTGAACAATGAAGAGAAATTTAATTATTTAGCATTATAGGCCCCAAGTTTCCACATGATTTGCTCCTGATTTTTAGGAGCAACTGGTGTAGAACGGAGTATCTTAGAAATCGGAATTCTCGTCATTTAGTTTGCTCCAGTTCTAGTCAGCTAGAACAGTTTCACTTTGGAACAGAATTTTTTTTTCAAAAGGGGGCGTGTCCGGCCACTTACGCCTGTTTTCAAAGTTTCGTCAGTGAAAACTTACTCCAAACTAACTTAGAATGGAGTAAGTGAAGATTTTTGTACGCTCGAAAAACCTTGTCTACACTTTAGAAAATCAGGCGTAGGTTACAAATCAGGCGTAGGGAATGGTGGGGGGGGGGGGGTTTAAAGGGAAGTTTACAAACATTAAACACTTCAGTTTTACAAATAAAGAGCCATCATCAATAATAAATGATCAATACATCAATAAATCAACCAATAAATCAATCAAAAAAAATTAATAAGAAACAATTTTAAAAAAAATCAATAAATAAAACATTTTCTACTTACCGACTGCAGCACCAGGAGCCCTCCAACAGCGTGCTGGGATGCCCCCACCCAGTGTGTCTCAGTCAGTGTCTCTATCTCTCTGTCTGTCTGTGTGTGTCTCTCATTCTCTGTCTGTCAGTGTCTGTGTTTCTGACAGCGAGGGGAGGGGGGTAGAGGGAGAGAGGGGGGGAGCAGAGGGAGGGATGAGGGAGAAGGGGGGAGGGGGGGAGAGGGGATAAAGGGGAGAAGGGGGAGAAAGGAGATGGGGGGGAAAGGAGATTGGGGGGTGCGGGGAAGGAGATTGGGGGGTGGGGGAGGAGAAAGGGGAGGGAGGCTGAACGGGCCGGGCCTGAGACTTCGGGCAGGGCCTGTCCCCAGCACCAGATTTACAGGTAGGTGGCGTTGGGTCGGGTCGGGGGGAGCGTGGGTCGGGGGGGTGGTGGGAGGGAGGTCGGTTCGGTTCGGGTCGGTGGGAGGGAGGGAGAGGGAGGTCAGGTCGGGGGGAGGGAGGTCAGGTCGGATCCAGTCCAGGGGCGGGAGAGCGGGAGTCGGGTCGGTGTCGGGTCCGGTCCGGAGGCGGGGGGGGGGGGGAGCGGGGGTCGGTGTCGTGTCCGGTGCACGGGCGGGGGGTGGGGGGGGAGCGGGGGTCGGAGTCGGGTCCGGTCCGGAGGCGGTGGGGGGGGGGAGCGGGAGTCGTGTCGGGTCCGGTCCGTGGGTGGGGGCGGGAGTCAGGTCGGTGTCGGGTCCGGTCCAGAGGCGGGAAGCGGGAGTCGAGTCGGGTCGGGAGGAAGCAGGAGCTGGCCGTGGGAGAAGCCTTATGCACGCAGCCTCAGTGAGGCCATTCGGCCAGGGCTAGAGGCTGCCTGCTTCGGCCCCTCCCACACAGTTTTGGGCGCCTGGAGCTACTGCACATGCGTGCCCACTGTAGCGCGCATGTGTAGATGTCCCGGCACTGTTTTCAGTGCAGGGACCTGGCTCCGCCCCCTACAACTCGTGCTGCACTGCGCCGAGGGCCAGAGGACCTGCAGGGAGGTGGAGAATCTGGAGGTTTTTTAGGTGCACTTTGTGGCGCAAAAAATGGGCATCCAGGTCAGGACTGCGCCGTTCTAGGCGCGGCTCGAAACTTGGGCCCATAATGTGCAAAACATGGAAATGGTTGTTGTCTTTTTCTTCATGTTTCTGATTTCCATTTTTAATTTCAAAGATAATACTATCTTTTATCTATCTATAAAAAAAATGTCGTCGCTGGCTAAGAAGCAGGGCAACCAGCCTCCTCCAAGCAATTCTGTCAATGCCTCTACAAAACTGGGTGCTCGGAGGATTGGCCCAAGCTGAATTTCCCTTCCTTTGGGATTATACTGTGCCTCCACACACTACCTCCTGGACAGAAACATGCCCAAGATTGTGAACTTCCTGTATGGAAAAATTGCCTGTGCAAACCCATTTCTTAGTCATTTATTTTGCCCAAGTTTTTATGCTGTGCTAAGAAATATTTTTTGCAAATCAACCTGACGACTATGACCTAGATTTGAAAATACTTCCAAGATCATAAACGTTTTTATACTCTTTCCTGACGTTGCATCCACCTACACTGTTTTTGTCACGTTTGTGATGTATCGCAGCTAGTGAGACCTCATCATTAGTACAGACAGAGGGTTTGATCTCAAATGATATGTGATCTCTTTATTGTATTAAAAAAGAGGAAAACAAAAAGAATTGAATGTCTGGTTGAAATTGAAATGTTAATCTATGCGACCTTATCAGATTTTGACTATGTATGCAGTTGTATGCATGCTGACTGAAGTCAGGCCGCATGTGTTTAGAAATAAATAGGCTATAGCAGTTGAACCTGAAATTGTTGCAGTATGTATGTATTCTTTTTTTTAATCAATCTTTTTTATGCTCAGTGCATTAAGGTATAACCTTCTCTGGAAGTGGCATTAAAGTATTATATTTCCGAGTGAGGTTAGCAGTGCAATAAAATACAATTGATTGGTTTGTACTCATTGTTTTCGATGACATTCAGAAACAAGACATGTGTTTTAATATCAGTTTAAAATCATATTTCTAGGATGTCAAAGTGGACTGTTTGCTTGCAGTATGTGCCTTCTATGAAAGCCAGATATGTGAATTGATTCTAATCGGTGGTCAGCTGTTGTAAATAGACATATTTCAGAAGGTTTCAATGGGATGTCGCCAATTTAAGATAGCAGAGTACTGATTAGAATCTGCCTGTGTAGTACATGCAGAGCCGCCTGGAGGCACGATGATCAGGAAACTAACCAAGGATATGGCACTTTAAATCCTGGAAAGAAGTGCATTGAGCAACTTTTTGTGTCTGCAGATGGTTATGTCTCTGATCCAGGGTAGCCGGACAATGACTGCTTACTGGCAAAATGTTCCCTGGATTGTCAAATCTGATATATTTGACAGACTAGGGTATCTGCTGAAAAATCTAGCTGGGGATTGGGGTAAAGGGTTTGAATGAATAATGATCCCCACTTTTCCAGATTAGTTCTACTAATCAAGATTTCGAAAATGAAATAGAAGGAGAAAATTTGCAAATGCTGGAAATTGAAAATAAAATCAGAAAATTTTGTCAGCGCCTGGAAAAGAGAACAGGTAGGCTAATAGTTTTAGGGGCCGAAATTCAGCTCCCCAAAAAGGCCACTTACCACCAGAAAGCGACGGCCAGGCGGCAGAGTCAAATGGCCGCCGCCAGCGAAACTCAGCTCGGGGATTTTTCTGCCGGTCCCCACTTCTGCCCCGCTGCTGCCGACCGTCTGAAGCGGGTCATCAAAGCGGGCACCGCTGCACCTCCATGGCACCCCCGCCGTGAAATTAAGATGGAAAAATCATAGACCCGCCGCGCGGTGCCCCAGACTGCTTTTTCTGTCAGCGCACCTTCCTTTCACTCTGTGAGCTATGGCAGCGCGGCGGCCCTCCAAGGGGAAGGGCGCATTGCCGCGGCCGCCATGTTTATTTTTGCCGGCCGACTTCCCACTGGACCGGACAATAATGGCCCCGGGTTCGGCCAAGCCGCCAACAGGCAGCCTGACACTCCCTCTTGGGTGCCAGGCCACTGGCCCGGCCGAAACCCACCCTGGCGGCCCAGTGGCCGAGCCTAAATAATTGTTGCTTTTCTCCCTTTTAAATGAGGGGAGAGATGTGGTGACGCATACATGCACTGACGACAGCACCACTCCGCGGCTGACAGACAGTGGCAGAGACTCTGTTCCGGGCTGTCATCGTGTAGCCCGGCATTCCATCTCGGTGCCGGGCAGTGACCACAGCATCACGCAGTCCTGGTGGCTCAGTGGAGGCTTGAAATGGCCGTGCAGAGTTCACAACCTCCCTCCCCTTTAACAGAAGTGGAAGGGCATTGAAAAGCATCAGCACTGCGTAACGCTGCCGAACCCGCCGGAGCAGCACTCCCGAATCCACCCGAACAGGAAGTATAATCCATCCTGTATGGTAAGATTGACAGCTGACATGATGAATGGAGAGCAAAAAGCTAGACAACTCAGGACCTTGAAAGTGCATTTGTAAGTAACTTATCATTTGCGCTCCACTTCCTGTGAGGATCGGTAACCACAATTACTGCCCCCAAATGGGCCATACCCCAATTTCGCCCCCTTACTCCCTTCCACCTTGGTCATGCCCTATGGTATTTCACCACCTTCGCTCTCTTTGGTCCAAGGGCTCAGATTTAAGTATCTACATAAGAACATAAGAAATAGGAACAGGAGTAGGCCATACGGCCCCTTGAGCCTGCTCCGCCATTCAGTAAGATCATTGCTGATCTGATCATGGACTCAGCTCCACTTTCCCGCCCGCTCCCCATAACCCCTTATCCCCTATCGTTTAAGAAATAGTCTCTTTCTGTCTTAAATTTATTCAATGTCCCAGCTTCCACAGCTCTCTGAGGCAGAGAATTCCACAGATTTACAACCCTCAGAGAAGAAATTTCTCCTCATTTCTGTTTTAAATAGGCGGCTCCTTATTCTAAGATTGTGCCCTCTAGTTCTAGTCTCCCCCATCAGTGGAAACATCCTCTCTGCATCCACTTTGTCAAGCCCCCTCATAATCTTGTATGTTTCGATAAGATCACGTCTTATTCGTCTGAATTTCAATGAGTAGAGGCCCAACCTTTCCTCATAAGTCAACCCCCTCATCCCCGGAATCAACCTAGTGAACCTTCTCTGAACTTCCTCCAAAGCAAGTATATCCTTTCATAAATATAGAAACCAAAACTGCATGCAGTATTCCAGGTCTGGTCTCACCAATACCCTATATAGCTGTAGTAAGACTTCCCTGCTTTTATACTCAATCCCCTTTACAATAAAGGCCAAGATACCATTGGCCTTCCTGATCACTTGCTGTACCTGCATACTATCCTTTTGTGTATCATGCACAAGTACCCCCAGGTCCCGCTGTACTGCGGCACTTTGCAATCTTTCTCCATTTAAATAATAACTTGCTCTTTGATTTTTTTTCTTCCAAAGTGCATGACCTCACACTGTCCAACATTATACTCCATCTGCCAAATTTTTGCCCACTCACTTAGCCTGCCTATGTCCTTTTGCAGATTTTTTGTGTCCTCCTCACACATTGCTTTTCCTCCCATCTTTGTATCGTCAGCAATCGTGGCTATGTTACACTCAGTCCCTTCTTCCAAGTGGTTAATATAGATTGTAAATAGTGCACAGCTGATGTAACCATTCGTCACCAGCTCTGACTGGACCACATGAAGCCCTATCAGGCTTTTCTCTCCCATGGCCAAACTGCTCACTACTCCAGGATTGTCTTGGAAAGCAAAGGTAACCCCTAGCTTCTTTATCCACTACCAACCATCTCCTTACACTCCTCTTCCCCACCCCCTCAACCCTCATCTCCAACAATAAGTGCGAGAAACTCATGAACTTCTTTGTCACTAAGATTGAGAGGATTCATGCCCATCTTTACCGTAACTCTCCAATCAGTTTCCACCCCCACCACAGCACTGAAATAGCCTTATTTAAAATGTTAAATGACATTCTCTGTGACTGTGACCATGATGCACTATCCCTCCTTGTCCTTCTCGACTTACCTACAGCCTTTGACATGGTCAACCTCACGATCCTCCTCCAACACCTCTCCTCCATTGTCGAGCTCAGTAGGTGATCACGGGGGGGCGGGGGGTTGGAGAGAGATCAGAGAGGGGTCAGAGATCAGAGAGATGGGGGTGTCAGGTGAAAAGTCGGGGTCGGTGATGGGGGGTGGGGGGTTCGTGATCACTGAGTGGGGGTGGAAGTGGCTGCCAGGTGGAGATCGAGGAGGTTGTCGTCGGTGTTTACAAGTTTTCATGTAGGGTGTGGAGGTATCACTCCTGCTCCTCCTGGCCCACAAGCATTACTGTAAAGGCATTTACCTGATAGATCCATAGCTTCTCGCCTCCTTTTACCTGTCGGGTTTCCCGAGGCCCAAGAAACCGACCAACATGGGTTAAAAATAGAAATCCTTTTAAAATGGAGGCATGGAGCCTCCTTAAAAGGTTTCAATGACCAACTGTCCTCCTGAGAGCAGATTGGGATCCAGCCCCTCATCCCTCCTGCCTCCGTTAGAACTGCAACTTGAGGCCAGTTGGGTTCCTGTTTCAGATTTTTAACATTTTGACCTTTTCAATCTATTGTTTTTCAATCTATTGAGAATTGCTCCAGTTTATTGTGCCAAGACTCAGTTGATATACTGTAGCCACAAGATTAATTGCTGGGATTAAATGCAATTAGTTTATGTTGCAACCAGTTTTAGAAGATATGCCAGAGAATCATACTTATGCCCTCATGAAAGGAAAACCTTGCATATACTTTGACAACTTGGAATCTGGATCCTTGGGGCAGAGGAAGAGCCATGATTCCAGGGTTGGAAGTGAAAGAATTGCTCAACAATTTAGTGCTGCAATGTTAATGAGCCAGAAAAGCATTTTTTTGCAGCTTGCAACGTGTTTTTTTATTTATTTTAAAACATTTTTTTCCCCCTCTTTAAAATTGGAATGTGCAGCAGTGAAATTCATGACAAAAAGAATCATACACTAGTCGATAAATACATTGGCCTGTCCATGTTCACAATAGTAAGCATGAGTAATAACAAATGGTCCATAACAAACCTTGTTGTAAAAATATGGCATGTGCGTAACTGAAAAGCTGTTAAGTAAGCAATTTCTGTTATTGCCCACTAATTAAGATGAGAAAGCAGTACTCTGCAGTGCTTAATCATAGAATCAACGAAATTTACAACATGGAAGGAGGCCATTTCGGCCCATCGTGTCCATGCCGGCCAATCAAGAGCTATCCAGCCTAATCCTACTTTCCAGCTCTTGGTCCGTAGCCCTGTAGGTTACAGCATTTTAAATGCACATCCACGTATCTTTTAAATGTGGTGAGGCTTTCTGCCTGTACCACACTTTCAGGCAGTGAGTTCCAGACCCCCACCACCCTCATATCTCCTCTATTAGTCCCCCCAATTACTTTAAATCTATGCCCCATCGTTGTTGACCCCTCTGCCAAGGGAAACAGGTCCTTCCTATCCAATCAATCTAAGCCCCTCATAATTTTATACATCTCAATCAGGTCTCCACTCAGCCTCCTCTGTTCCAAAGAAAACAGACTCAGCATCTTCAATCTTTCCTCATAGCCAAAATTCTCCTGTCCAGGCAATATCCTCGTAAATCTCCTCTGAACCCTCTGTTCTGCCCACCTGACCAGTACATTGATATCTTCCTGCAGTCCGCAGCTTTCTTCTTCATTATCAACAAACACAGCCTATTTTAGTGTCATCTGCAAACTTCTTAATCATACCCCAAGTCATTGATATATACCACAAAAAGCAAGGGTCCCAACACTGAGCCCTGCGGAACCCCACTGGATACAGCCTTTCAGTCACAAAAAAAACATCAACCAGTACCGTTTGCTTCCTGCTTCTGAGCCAATTTTGGATCCAACTTGCCACTTTGCCCTGGATCCCATGGGATTAATGTCAGCAGCCAATAGAATTAAAATTATACCCTGTATAAAATGGAAAACCTTTTTACTTTAGTGTAAAATAAAGCACAAGTTCAGTACTTGTGACGTAAGCATAGCAGGTACATTCCACGAACAAAGAGTCTCCACGCAGTATTCTGGGTCAAACATTTACTTATTGGCTGCAGGAAGAAAAGCAGCTCAATTTGTTCTTCTAATGTTGGTTGCAGTTTGTTAGGGATGATATAAAATTATGACCCTAAATTTATACAAGTGATCTGTGTGTGCCTTTCTGGGTTTTTGACAACCTCAACACTTCTGTAATCATCAAATCAATAACTTGCCTTGCCTCAGCAACATGTTAGAGCAACATGTCAGCAACAAGTGAATACAAAAAGGAAATGAAATCTACATCTATGATGGGGACAGGAATGCAGAATTCTTTAGTTGGAGAGGGGCATAAGTGAGGATTTCTGCTTTTGTGGGGACAGAAAATCCACTGGGGTCCTGCACCAGAAATGTCCCAGCACAAATTCCAGCAGTTTTCAGGGTGAGCTGAAGAAGCGTCTGCCTTCTGAGGGGCAACCTGTGTAAATTATGAAGTTAGGACGGAATTATGTGACTTCTAGCTTCCCATGTAGCGCCCTGATTGTACATCATTATATAACAGGCGCAGTTACAGGGATCTGCTCATTCGGGTGGATGTACTTATTTAAAAGGAACCGGAGATCACTTTTCTTGAGATTGGAACAGAGGAACGAGAGTAGGCCATCTAGCCCCTTGAGCCTGTTCCGTCATTCAATTAGATCATGACTGCTCTGTACCTCAACTCCATTTACTCACCATTGTTCCATTGCCCTTGCCTAACAAATAGTTTTGATTTTTTAATCAATTGACCCAGTATCCACAGCATTTTGAGGGACAGAGTTCCAGATTTCCAATACCCTTTGTGTTATGTTTTGGATGAGCTCTGTTGCTGCAGCCAGATCAGTAACCAAGCTCATAACACCGACAGCTGTGACTGTGGCAGAGAAAGTGACCACAGCTCTCAACCTTTATGCAGCAGGCTCGTTCCGGGGACTTTTACCAGATCAGCCAATTCGCTGCATATTTCTGTAAGTTACCAATGCCTGATTTTTCAAGGCAGCTCAGTTTATACACCTTGACAATGGGCCTAGACACGTCACTCAGTGGGCAATAATTTTTACAGAATGGCTAGGTTCTGGAGCTATTGATTGCATTTGCAGGCTTAAAATGTTAACCCCATATTTATATCAACCACAAAAGCATCCATTCCCTAGATGTACAAGTAATGTACAGTGATATGCACAGCATTCTGCAGATGAATTCTTGACATGTTGGAAGCTCTCATGATGCCTTTATACTTCACCAGTCCAGTGTCCCAACTCTATTTCACAATCAGGGCTTCTAGATGATGAAGCATCGCACTGTTCCCAAAACCCACCACATCACTTCACAGGACAACTGGAAATGCAGAGGAATTGTTACATTGAAACTCACATTTATGACAAAAAATAGAACTGAGCACATCAAGGAAGGTTTAACTGCTTGAAGAGGTTTGGGAATGCCTTGCAATATGTGCTAGACACTGTCTCTTGAATTACAGTAGCATGTTATGTGTTTCATAATTTTGCTATCGGGCAAGGAGTCATGGTGGGTGTCCTGGAGAATGCCACAGAAACCACCGATAACATTGCTGATGCCAAAGACCTGGCCCTTGACAAACATGAAGCAGGTACCAGGGCTGCTACAGAGTGGAGAACCAGATTCATTCAGGGCACCTTCACAGATGCACAGACCAATATTTTTCACCCAGCCTCAGCACATCTGAAAGCAACCTGCTCTCATCAAACGCCCTGTGGTCTAAAAAAATATCATTGCTCCTTATATCTAGCCATCACGTCACAATAAAAAGCCTCAACACCAGCACGGTATCCATTCCCCATTGCCCTACAAGATAGCTGAACACCTGAGTCAGCTACTTTTCATATTGCTGGCCGGGATGGGGACATGAGTCCCACCAATAGCAGACCAGATACACCGAGTGGTGTAGCATTTTTGGATACTGGCAGGCAGAATTCTGCCAGTATATCAGGGTCCTAAGAATTTCGTGGCCAGAATATTTAGAGATCAAGCCAGTGTTGACAAATAAATACAGTCCAGAGCACTAACGCCAGGAAGATACTTTTCAGATAAATTGTGTGTCTGCTATTCTTTAACTTTACCAGGAAGTTTATGTTACAAGGCCATGGCCATTAAGATGCTATGAAGGAGATTCTGTTAATTGTATTGAACTTTTTATTTTTATTCTTTTGCTCAAAACTGTTGTGATGAGATGACGGAATTCACTTGTAAACTTGACCTTCAATGTGTGAACTTTTTTCTTTCTAAATATCTGTAAAGTGTGTTTACAATGTGAGCTAATTGTTTACCCTTGTTACGCTCTAAATAAAATGAAAAGACATCATGTGAATACTTGTTCAGTTCTGTGCTAATGAGAAACAAAAGCAAAGCAAAACACTTCCCTTTTAAAACCTGCTTATTTTTGTAAAGAATAAAAGGATGATAGTGGGTTTAGAACCAAAGTGCACAGGGGCAGAGCTATGAGGGAGGTGGAGCCATAAAGAAGAAAGACATAGTGTATCCTGCTCAAACATGTTAGCAAGATCCCAGTCTATCAGATTATTTTCTCCATAGCTGACTGATCAAATGCCAAACTTTTACATTTGAAAAAAGAGAAAGAAAAGTACCAAATGCTGAAGTATTACAGAGTAAAGCTGTTCTGGAATCAGACCAAATTGAGGTGAAACCGCCACTGAGATAATTATGGGATTACAATTCGGAAACTAATAGGACCACATCTGTTTGTTTTGAAGATCCCCACAGAATGCTTCTATGGTAATAATCGCTTCGGGACAAAATCTTTAAAAAAAAATTAAATTAAATAATTTTCAGAAAGCTTTAGTGGATTTTAAACAGTGAAATGTAAAGTACTTTAAATAAGTAAATGTTTTGTATAATAAATTATGATTTCTGGATTGCATTTTGCACTCTTCAAATCAAATCTTTTATCATTTATGTATATAGTATATTAATTGTACCACTAAAAAGATAAATTTGACAATTAAGTGTGCGTATTCTAGTACTCATTGAAATCTCTGGATCTTCATTATCTTGATTATTATGACTTGGTAGGTAAGATGCATTTTTGTTAAACAAAAACACATTGATGTACTGTAAACTTGATGGCCCAAAGTTTCCTGTGGCAGGGCAACGAACGGTGCCTGCCGTTAGTTAGACTTGCCTTTGTCTGTTTAATGTCGGCGATATTTTACATATTACAACAGTGACTACACTCCAAAATTACTTCATTGACTGTAAAGTGCTTTGAGGCGTCTGGTGGTCATGAAAGGCACTGTATAAATGCAAGTCTTTTTTTTGCAAGTTGCTGAAAGTGGGAAATGGAAACGGCGCAGCGCCCTCTACAGGGCATCTGGGATCTGAGTGAATAGGGAAAACAACTGTGTATCTCCTTAACCAACAGATTGAAGCATTGTGAATTAACAGCACAAAGACTGAGAAGAAAGTGTAAATTAGAGTAGGTGAATTCAATGTCAAATCAGGTACAGAAAGAAAAATAGAGCGTGAAAGAAAGATTGGATTAAGAGATGGAGAGAAAAAATGAGATAAAGAAAAAGTAATAAGAAATTATTTTAAAAAAAGTCTCCAACAATAATTAAAATCTGATGGAATGAGACTTCACATTTGTAATTGTTAATTTAGTAAGGTATTTAGTGGCTGGGTTGATTGAATGATACTGGGTTCACCTTGTGATCGTTGGGTGTGGATTTTGTAAAAGATCCTGGAAGCAATTTGGACATGTCATTTTGTGTGGGTAAATGAGGATGATTTTTAAGGAGAGACTTCATGAGGCAGTGAAGAGGGATTGTGTGGGACTGGAAGTGAGGTATTTAAAAAGAAAATGGGACAGGAAAGTTGCCTTACAAAAGAGAAAGTGATGGTGTGTGTGGTGGCCTAGATTTCAGATTCTCTGCACTCTAGGGATGTTAGTAATCATCTCATCTTGTATTATGGGACTTGTGCCAACACTTGGCATTTTTGGATTGCAAGTAGTTCAGTCACAGGTCCACAAAGCAGGGCGTAAAGAATAATGTCCAGAATTGTATGCAGTAATATTTCTTAATCAGGTTTTATTCATACCCTTACATTTCTTTTGTATGCTGCAAAAAGAGTCAGTCTACTTTACACTTGTAATATATTTAAAAATAATTAACATAATTTAGTAGGATTCCTATCAATTTATTCAATGTATTTAAAAGTGCTAATATTTGCAGAATGAAATTCTTGGAAGATAAATACTTACAGCACCTTTGCAATTTTCGGGAAACAGAAATTTCTCAGAAGGTGGAAGATTGTATTCTGTTCATGCACTCGGACAACAAAGACAGGGTTTTTATAGTAACAGAGCAGTGTTGTGAGCTGTATTTCTAATCAGGGACATACAGGGGTACATTTATACAAGCTTTACAACAGAAGGGCATGGCAGAAGGTGAAATTGTAGACTCCTAGCAACAAGCAAAGGATTAAGAACTATGTGAATGTACGAGTGTCACGGCATGACAGTTTGCAGTACAAATGGTGCTGTCACCAAGTCCTGCTGGTGGTGCCAGGGGAATATCTCTCTGTAAATTGCATCACTGTGTCTGCCCTGAAGGCACAGCAGTCGAAGGAAAATTGGAGGGAAAAAAATGAGAAAGGGAAGAATGTCAACGTACAAACAGGTCATATAACTAGACGAGGGATAGAGAATCATGCGTTCAGTCACTTTCCTAGCGGTCTTATTTCACAGAATTCTCACTTTGGAGTGCATTAGGCCATTATCAGCACTTAAATAGATCATTAATATTATTTGACTTGTTTCTGATGATTTCTAAACAGCATTGGAAACTTCCAGCAGTAATTTTTATTTTAAAGAGCTGTCTTCATTTCAACAGTTATGTTACTGCAATCCTTCTTGTACCTTGACTGTACCCCTACAATTTAAAACAAAAACTTATTCTTTATTATTTTTTATATATTTGTAAAATATAGAAACTTCAATATGCTGGATTTTGACATTTCTTATATAAATAAATGTGAGAGGATGCTAAGTTCTGATGTGATTATGCTTTGTCCCTGCTTCTTTGAAGTCTTTAATGATGCAGGTGATCTGCTTTACACAGAGGCTGCAATGATAATACTAACATTAATGTCCTACTTTGGGGTA
This sequence comes from Pristiophorus japonicus, assembly GCF_044704955.1. Taxonomy (NCBI): domain Eukaryota; kingdom Metazoa; phylum Chordata; class Chondrichthyes; family Pristiophoridae; genus Pristiophorus; species Pristiophorus japonicus. Next base: position 141,306,925 of record NC_091983.1, on the reverse strand, counting down.
GATAACATGTTGAACCCCTATAACAATATAAGCAATTTGCTGGTTTAATGTAGGAAGAGCCTCAGGCTGTTGTGATATCATACTAGATATGATCACACACATTGGTCAATAAATGGTGGATCAATTGCACAGTGTAGTGTGGCAAATTCTGTCTGACTGGCAACATGCAGTAAATAGCTCCCCCAGGAAACAGCAAGGAGACCACTTTGATTGTTTCACATGCAACATTTTTGCCAGCATGTCCTGGAAAAAAAAAGCTTGCATTTATATAACCAGTTCAACAATCTCAGAACATCCTAAAGTGCATCACAACCAATGAAGTACTTTTGAAGTGCAGTCATTGTTGTAATGTAGGGAAATATGTCAACCAATTTGCGTACCACCCACAAACAGCAATGAGATAAATGACCAGATAAACTGTTTTCTTAATGATATTGTTGGTTCAGGGATAACTAGGCCAGAATAACAGGAGAGCTCTCCTGCTCTTCTACAAATGGTGCCATGGAATCTTTTATATATACCTGAGAGGGCAGAAAGGGGCTTGGTGTAATGTCTCATTCGAAAGAAAGACACATTATGATGAACCTTTATAAAATACTGGTCTGACCTCAACTGTAGTATTGTGTCCAATTCTGGGCACCGCACTTTAGGAAGGATGTGAAGGCCTTAGAGAGGGTGCAGAAAAGATTTACAAGAATGTTTCCAGGGATGAGGGACTTCAGTTACGTAGATAGACTGGAGAAGCTGGGATTGTTCGCCTTAGAGCAGAGAAAGTTGAGAGGAGATTTGATAGAGGTGTTCAAAATCATGAAGGTTCTAGATAGAGAGCAACTGTTACCTTTGGCGGAACGGTCAAGAGCCAGAGGACACAGATTTAAGATGATTGGCAGAAGCACCTGTAGATTGGGGTTTTGGTGATAGAGGAAGCAAGCAAGAGATTGCGTACAGGAAGCTCCCATAAACTGCAGTGAGATGAAGGAAAAGTTTTTTTACGCAACAAGTGGTTATGATCTGGAATGCACTGCCTGAAAGGATGGTGGGGGCAGATTCAATCGTGACCTTCAAAAGGGAATTGGATAAGTACCTGAAGGAAAAAAATTGCAGGGCTAGGGAGAAAGGACGGGGGAGTGGAACTAGCTGAAGTGCTCTTACAGAGAACTGGCACAGGCACGATGGGCCGAATGGCCTCCTTCTTTGTTGTAATCATTCTATTATTCTATGATTCTGTTCTATCTCATACAGTGCAACACTGCCTTAATACTGCACTGAAATGCCAGGCTAAATTTAATGCACAAGGCCTAGGATTGGACGTAAACCCACAACCTTTTGACTCCGAGGATAGTGTTGGTTTATGGTAAGGAACAAGTTCAACTGAAAGAAAGACTCGCATTTATATAGCGCCGTTCACACCTTAGGGCGTCCAAAAGCGCTTCACAGCCAATGAGATAGTTTTGTAAAGTAGCCACTGTTGTAATGTTGTGATAGATCATGAAAGTGAAAAATTGGAGAGAAAAAAAAAATAGAGAAGTGACTAGAAGGTGTAATAGTAAAGGAATTGGGACCTTTGACTTACTTGGCTCAGGTTTAAGTGAAAAGCTGGCATATACATGTGGATCGTTGGATTTTCTCAAAAGACATTACTGATTTTTAAAATTTGTTCATGGGATGTGGTCGTCGCTGGCAAGGCCAGCATTTATTGGCCATCCCTAATTGCCCTGAGAAGGTGGTGATGAACTGCCTTCTTGAACCTCTGCCGCCCATGTGGTGAAGGTACTCCCACAGTGTTGTTGGGGAGGGAGATCCAGGATTTTGATCCAGTGACGATGAAGGAATGGCGATATACTTCCAAGTCAGGATGGTGTGTGACTTGGAGTGAAACTTGAGGTGGTGGTGTTCCTATATGCCTGCTGCCCTTGCCCTTCTAGGTGATAGAGGTCGCGGGTTTGGGAGGTGCTGCCAAAGAAGCCTTGGTGAGTTGCTGCAGTGCATCTTGTAGATGGTACACACTGCAGCCACGGTGCGCCGATGGTGGAGGGAGTGAATGTTTAAGGTGGTGGATGGGGTGCCAATCAAACGGGCTGCTTTGTCCTGGATGGTGTCGAGCTTCTTAACTGTTGTTGGAGCTGCGCTCATCCAGGTAAGTGGAGAGTATTCCATCACACTCCTGACTTGTGCCTTGTAGATGGTGGAAAGGTTTTGGGGAGTCAGGAGGTGAGACACTAGCCGCAGAATAGCCAGCCTTGACCTACTCTTGTTGCCACAGTATTTATGTGGCTGGTCTAGTTAAGTTTCTGGTCAATGGTGACCCCCAGGATGTTGATGGTAGGGAATTCAGCGATGGTAATGTCGTTGAATGTCAAGGGGCGGTGGTTAGACTCTTGCTTGTTAGAAATGGACATTGCCTGGCACTTGTGTGGTGCAAATGTTACTTGCCACTTATCAGCCCAAGCCTGAATGTCGTCCAGGTCTTGCTGCATGCGGGCATGGATTGCTCCATTATCTGAGGAGTTGGGAATGGCACTGAACACTGTGCAGTTATCAGCGAACATCCTCATTTCTGACCTTACGATGGAGGGAAGGTCGTTGATGAAGCAGCTGAAGATGGTTGGGTCTTGGGCAATACCCTGAGGAACTCCTGCAGAGATGTCCTGGGGCTGTGATGATTGACCTCCAACCACCACAACCATCTTTGTGCTAGGTATGACTCCAGCCAGTGGAGAGTTTCCCCCCTGATTCCCATTGACTTCCGTTTTACTAAGGCTCCTTGATGCTACACTTGGTCAAATGTCTTGATGTCAAGGGCAATCACTCTCACCTCACCTTTGGAATTCAGTTCTTTTGGCCATGTTTGGACTGAGGCTAAATTGAGGTCTGGAGCTGAGTGGTCCTTGGGGATCACAAACTGGGCAGGTTATTGGTGAGTAAGTGTTGCATGATAGCACTGTTGACAACACCTTCCATCACTTTGCTGATGATTGAGAGTAGACTGATGGGATGGTAATTGGCCAGATTGAATTTGTCCTGCTTTTTGTGGAAAGGACATACCTGGACAGTTTTCCACATTGTTGGATAGATGCCAGTGTGCATGGAACAGCTTGGCTAGAGGCCCGACTAGTTCTGGAGCACAAGTTTCAGCACAACAGCCGGGATGTTGCTGGGACCCATAGCCTTTGCTGTATCCAGTGCACTCAACCGTTTCTTGATATCAGGATCCTGGAGGAGGAAAAGGATCTCATCAGTCAAACCAATGTGAAGAGGTAGAGCTTACCCATCCCAGACATCCAGGATATTCCAGCTGAACCAAAAGAGACAATTACCAAAGACTTATCTAGTACAGAAACTGATGGTTGACTATGGGGCTACATGAACCACACCAAGCAGTGTAATAATGACTAGATGGGAGCTTACCTAGGTGGATGTAAAAAATCCTATAGCAATATTTGAAGAAGAGCAGGGGAATTCTCCCAGTTTATCCCTCAACCAACACCAAAAAACAGATGATCTGGTTATATATTTCATTGTGGACTTTGCCATGCCCAAATTGGCTGCTTCATTTCCTACACTACAACAGTGACTACAGTTCAAACTACCTAATTGGCTGTAAAGCGCTTTGAGGTCATAAAAGGTGTTATATTAATGCAAGTCTTTCTTTTACACAGTGATTTGTTGGCAGCAGTGGTAGGCATTATCTACTGAGAATTTTGGAAATCCATTCAAAAACTGAATCTATTAGTTTAATAAGAATAATAAATGATTTACAAATTTAACAAGGAGTATTATTTATTAATACGGAAAACTGGGTAAAGGGTATTATTGCCTGATGGCTAGAATGTAAAAGCAATTTGTAATTGGCGAAGAAGTACTAATTTGACATGTAAGTTTTGGGATGGGTACTGTTAGAAAAGCTTGTACAATAATAAAATAAGCTTGTTGTTCAGAGCTGATTTTGTGTGATTCTGATTGAATTAGCCCACATAGTTGTATTACACTCGCCCTGATCAGCAGAAACACATAGGCCCTGAATTTCCACGGGGGTTGTCCCAATGTCCCACCAAAGCTATGGTAGAACCCTGGAGAAGCAGCTGAAAATGGCTGTTGATGCCATTTCTCCAGGGCTACTGCCAATCCCAATGGTGACAACACTGTTGAGCAGCATGCTGGGCTATTGGCCTGATTTTCTGAAATTACACTTTGGGCAGAGAAATAATGGAATTTCAACAGACTTGTTTGTTTTATGGAACCGTTGGTGATCTTAAATAGTGAGATACAAACTACCACACACATGCGTAAGTTGTTAGTTATATCTTGTACATAAATATTTAATGCCCACAGTGCCAGATGCTTACTCATATAAGTCCTGTGAAGAAGGTATGATTATTAACTGAGCCTGCTTTAAGGAAACTAAATTGGTATTATACTGTGCAGCATCTTTGTAATTCCCTGGTATTGCAGCAGCAGAAATATTTCTCTGTAACATAGTACAATTTATGCTCGAGGACTTCTGACATAATTGCTGTACCTATGGTTCTGTTGCCGAATGTAAAACTGCCAGCATCGTTGAAAGACCATTGTACAGGACATTCATGGAAAAAATTATTTCAAGGTGGGTTACAAAACAGGGTCAGTGTTCACTAGTGTTTAAAAAAGATTAAGGATGTGACGATTTAAAGGTGGCTACTGATCACATGTCATGAAGAAGCTAACTCCAGCCAGATGTTAGTAGGGCACATGACCATTTACTTTAGGTTAGCTAAAACAGCGATCTTCCGAGCTTTTATGGAGCAACTATTTAACGAAAGATTATTGTTCCACAGAATTTCAATAGAGACATACAATGAAATAAATACTCCATTTTGACAGTACTTCCCATTACAAGTCATCTCCTTTTAACTAAGAAGAATTATTTGAGTGTAGCAGCAGTGGAAGAAAGATCACAGGGATTTCTGTCAGTGCTGTAAATGTAACAGCTTCTGTAATTTGGTGCATGTGTGTGTTTCTCAAATCATGAAATTCTGATTGATTAATTTAAATATACTGGGGTCCTTCATGACCTGAAAATCTGGGAACTCAGACCTTTGGGTCAGGATCTCCATGTTCTCATCAGTCATACCTAGAAGCAATAATATAATTTCTAACACCAAGAAGGTGGCTCAGTTTCAATCCAGGATTTATGGTGGGTTACTGACCTCAGTCAGGATAATGGGCTTGCTACAATTAGTCTCAGTGGCTCTGAGTTTGGGAGAGGAAGATCAGCCAGGGTTTCCATTCCTGATTGCTGCCCAGTAACCTTGCTGGAAATGTGTGTGTGTGTATGTGTGTGGATGTTGGGTCAATTGTGATGACTTCAAATTGTGATACTTTCCTCAGGTTAAACAGTCAACAAACGCTAATTGTTAAGGCTCACACATGAATAATAGCCACTTGGGTGAGGTACAGGTTGGCAGCTGGTTTGTCCGTGGAATTGTACCCCAGCAGGTAGTCAATGTCTTCAGGAGAGGAGAAGAGAAATTTGGCAGAAAAATAATGCACAAAAGGCATAATATAAGAATGTGCTTTCCCCCTTTTAAGTACAGCACCTGACTCAAATACTGATACTGTGCTGGTAACCTAAAATACATTGATGGGTTAAGTGGAGATAGCTGATGTATCAGTTTGGCTAACTCTCAGTCCTAGTATTTGCCCAATTTGGAGTAATCAGTGGCATCATAACCAGTACGCTACTTGCACGACTCATTTAGGTGGACAGCACAGTGGGTTTTTGCTATTGTCTTTTATTAGCCTTCTTTCCTCTGTAACATACATTGGTAATACTGAGTTCCAAAGCATACTCCTATCAGGGGTTGGTCATTTTAAAATCTTCAATAAACCTGTTTAAAATAAATAGGTTAATGACTGCACTAAAAAAAAACACCGCTGTGCCACCAGAGGAAATTAAACTCCTCTACATCAGCAGGCTTTTCATTTATGGAGGAGATCGCAACCAGTCCTGATGTCATCTGATGTGCTTATTTTCAAGGGTTAACTTAATAGTGATCAGAACCCAGGCTGAGTTTCCCCTCCATAGCCAAGGGTTGCTCAGATCAATCTAGCATCTCTATAGCCATCCCAGCTGAGATGAGTTGACACAGCACAGACTGGGGATCGAATCTGGGATTTTTCTGGTTGCTGCGACTCCGTTCCACAAGGGAAAGTGTGCCCACTGATCAATTAGTGGAGCTTGGTGTTATATTTTGTAAAGTAAGCATATAAACTGTAATTCAAACTGAAAATTTCAGCAGGAAGAAAATATAAGCAGAGGAAATTATTAAAGCACAAATCAAATGTCCTGATTAGTTACCTAAAGCCCTTCGATAACTCAACCATAACATGTTGTCTTACTAGTACTCTAACATACTATAATTAAAATTGTCTGTGGAACTTTAGTGAGTACAGAAAGATGTGATTTACAAAAGATAAATGGATATTCACCAGGGAATAATGATTTTAGTTTTGCCCTTGAAGAAAGAAACACTTTCCTGGTTATGAGTCAGAAGATTAGGTTGTCAAAAACATGTCTTTTAAAGCACTTCATAATACCTTTACAATATTAGCTGCAAGGCATTCCTCCAATACTCTATTCTATGAAAAAGAAGAAAGCTTTCATTCATAATAGCTTCAGTCATAAGTGAAGAGACTTTTGTTACAACATGCAAAAGAAAGTTCGGGATATTTTTTTAAATTCAAATGTTGAAGCAAATGACACTGGCATTCATGTAGCTGACCAAGCGCAAATCTGCATTATAATAGCAGTTTTTTATTCAAATAGATGACATAAGAACTAAGGAATTAAAAAAAAATGTCATCTTTTTACCCAATTGGGAAAAGCAAGTTATCCAAGGGTTTAATTTGTTTATACCACGTTTTGAAATAGCCAGGGGTTCTAATAGGATGAAGAAAGATAATAAGTGTGAGTCATTGTTACCGACATTACTGGTAGTGCTTTCATTGATTTCCTAGATTAAGGCTACTCTTCAGAGGTTACTCGATAGTGAACAGGAACTGAAAAAAATCAATAACAGACAGGAATTTCACCATGCAAAGCAGGGAGCAATAAAGTTCACAGAAGATAACAAACCATTACTGAAAGAATGAATTGCTAATGTGCTGAAGTGTGAGGTGAATGCAGTGGAGATGGTTGTAGGGATTTGTGGGATCGCAGATGGGGAGATCCTTAAAAAGGCTGGGGATGAGAGGAGCAAAGGCTGCTGGTCTAATGAAGAAGACTGAAAGCACAGCGGAGAAGCCATGGGAGTAAGACGGAGGTTAGGGCCAGAGTGACCCTTTACAGGCTCCAGTGAAGAAAACTTCCTTTAGTTGAGAATAAGTTGCTAAAGAAATGCCAGCTAATCTAAGGTGCGTATGAAGGTTGCTTGTTGTTAAGAATTGGGAGGGTGAAGATCCTATAATATGCAAAACCAAAAGGTTTTCCACAATCAATAGAGGTGATCAAATATATGACGATTGTACCCTCCCAAAATAAAATAGAGCGCTGAATTATTTGATTTATGTTACTTAGGCTTAGACCTTTCCAGAAAGATTTTTTTTGTTATACTTGTAGTGAATAACTTGTTTTTTCTGCGAAAGTAGTTACAAAGGGCCCAAGTTTGAACTGTTCATTAGAACGGTGCACCTCCGAGCCTTGCGCCTATTTTTTAGAATTAAAAGTGCGCCTAAAAAGTATCTCGCTATGCTGAACTGTCTGCAGGCCTCCATTCCAGTCGGCGCAGCGCAGCTTGAGCTGCGGGGGGCGGAGCTATCGACGTGCTGTGTCTACACAACTGGCATGGGGGCGGGGCTAGGGCGCAGCGTGTCTGTGAGTGCCGGCAGCATTCCGCATGCACGTTGGAGCGTGCAATGGCACAGAAACATTCGCTGGGTGATCGATTTCTCGCCCCTAGCCGCTGGCCAATCGGCCGAAGATATGCTGCTGCGTGATTTAGTGAGCTGCTGGGTGATCGATTTTCCACCCTAGCCGCTGGCCGATCGGCCAAAGATGTGCTGCTGCATGATTTTCTTTGCTGCCGGGTGAACAATTTCCAGCCCCTGGCCGAACGGATAGGCACTGCGTGCTGCAGTAGGTGAGGTAGGGACTTTATTTTTTTATTTATTGATTTATTGATTGATTTTTTTTCTTTTTGATTTATTGATTATTTGATTGATTTATCATTTATTATTGATGATGGTTTTCTATTTTTAAAAGTGAAAGTGTTTAGTGCTCTCTCTTCCCTTCCCCCCACCCCCCCACCTTATCTCTGGCTAGCTGCGCTGATTTCTTAACTCTACACAAGATTTTTCCTGGCGTACAAAAATGGACACTTATTCCGTTCTAATTTAGTTTGGAGTAACTTTTCGCAGTTCAAACTTGCAAAACAGGCGTAAGTGGCAGGACACGCCCCCTTTTGAAATAAAAAACTGAATTACGAAACTAAGCTAACTCACTAGAACTGGAGCAAACTAAGGGGCCAAGTTTCGACCTGAGTTGCTCCTGTTTTTTTGGAGCAACTGGTTTAGAATGGAGTATCTTAGAAATTGCAATTCTCGGCATTTAGTTTGCTCCAGTTCTAGTCAGTTAGAACAGTTTCACTTTGGAAGACAATTTTCTTTTCAAAAGTGGGTGTATCCGGCCACTTACGCCTGTTTTCAAAGTTTAGGCAGTGAAAACTTACTCCAAACTAACTTAGAATAGAGTAAGTGTAGATTTTTGTACGCTCGAAAAAACCTTGCCGACACTTTACAAATCAGGTGTAGGTTACAAATTAGGCGTAGGGAACGAGGGGGGGGGAAGGGAAGTAATTAAATTCTACAATCATTTAACAGTTATACTTATACAAATAAAGATCCAACCTGAATAAAAATTTATAAACAAAGCAAAGATTAAATATTCCATGTTCCTACTTGTGTGAAACAGCAGCAGCCTTCGAGCTGCTGTGCTTCAGGCAGGCCTTCCATTTTGGAGACATAGAAACATAGAAACATAGAAAATAGGTGCAGGAGTAGGCCATTCGGCCCTTCTAGCCTGCACCGCCATTCAATGAGTTCATGGCTGAACATTCAACTTCAGTACCCCATTCCTGCTTTCTCGCCATACCCCTTGATCCCCCTAGTAGTAAGGACCTCATCTAACTCCTTTTTGAATATATTTAGTGAATTGGCCTCAACAACTTTCTGTGGTAGAGAATTCCACAGGTTCACCACTCTGGGTGAAGAAGTTCCTCCGTATCTCGGTCCTAAATGGCTTACCCCTTATCCTTAGACTGTGACCTCTGGTTCTGGACTTCCCCAATATTGGGAACATTCTTCCTGCATCTAACCTGTCCAACCCCGTCAGAATTTTAAATGTTTCTATGAGGTCCCCTCTCATTCTTCTGAACTCCAGTGAATACAAGCCCAGTTGATCCAGTCTTTCTTGATAGGTCAGTCCCGCCATCCCGGGAATCAGTCTGGTGAACCTTCGCTGCACTCCCTCAATAGCAAGAATGTCCTTCCTCAGGTTAGGAGACCAAAACTGTACACAATACTCCAGGTGTGGCCTTACCAATGCCCTGTACAACTGTAGCAACACCTCCCTGCCCCTGTACTCAAATCCCCTTGCTATGAAGGCCAACATGCCATTTGCTTTCTTAACCGCCTGCTGCACCTGCATGCCAACCTTCAATGACTGATGTACCATGACACCCAGGTCTCGTTGCACCTCCCCTTTTCCTAATCTGTCACCATTCAGATAATAGTCTGTCTCTCTGTTTTTACCACCAAAGTGGATAACCTCACATTTATCCACATTATACTTCATCTGCCATGCATTTGCCCACTCACCTAACCTATCCAAGTCGCTCTGCAGCCTCACAGCATCCTCCTCGCAGCTCGCACTGCCACCCAACTTAGTGTCATCCGCAAATTTGGAGATACTACATTTAATCCCCTCATCTAAATCATTAATGTACAGTGTAAACAGCTGGGGCTCCAGCACAGAACCTTGCGGTACCCCACTAGTCACTGCCTGCCATTCTGAAAAGTACCCATTTACTCCTACTCTTTGCTTCCTGTCTGACAACCAGTTCTCAATCCATGTCAGTACACTACCCCCAGACAGGGGTGGCGTCCGTGTTTCGACGGCAGCCCAACAGCAGCAGCAAGCAATCTTCGAGCTGCGGTGCTTCAGGCAGGCCTTCCTTCCATCAGTGAATGGACGACAGCCAAAGACACAGCAATCAAGCAGCCTTCGAGCTGTGAGGGAGACTGAGGCCATTTGGCCAGAGATAGGGAGAGGCAGCCACATAGACAGTTTTATACTTAAATTTGCAGAATGGGTGCTGCATTGTCAACACCACGTATTATGCAATGGTTCGCCATCAATTCACTGCATAGGAGAGAATTGATTAGAGCTCATCGCACCAGGAACGTCATAGCCCGTAGGTTGATGGGCAAGAGACCTTACCCACGTCGACAATATCAAGCCAGGTGTTTGTACCTGGACATGAGCGAGACTGATTGTGTGAAAAGGCTGCATTTTCGCAGAGAAGTTGTCGCTGAGATCTGTGATATGCTGAGAGTAGATATGCAGCCCAGAAGCAGAACGCCAACTGCCCTGTCTGTTGCAATGAAGGTAACAGCTGCACTTTCTTTCGATGCCTCAGGATTGTTTCAGGCTACAACTGGAGATGTGTGTGCCTTCTCTCAACGTGCAATACATGGCTGCATTTACCAGGTCACAGCTGCACTGTATGCATGAAGGAATGACTTCATCAATTTCCCAATGACCGCACAAGCGATCCATGAGAGGGCTGTGGGCTTCTTCAAGATTGCCGGCTTCCCAAAGATACAGGGCTGCATTGATTGTACCCACATAGCCTTGTGAGCACCTGTGGAGGATTCTGAGCAGTACCGAAATAGGAAAAGTTTCCACTCTATCAATGTGCAGCTCGTGTGTGACGACAAGCATCATGTCAGTCGATGCGAGATACCCTGGCAGCACCCATGATGCATTCATCCTACGCGACAGCATTATATCTGACATGTTTGAGCAGCAGCCAGAAGGGCAGAGCTGGCTACTGGGAGACAAAGGGTACGGCCTGACCACCTGGCTCATGACGCCCCTACGCGTGACAGGACGGAAGCTGACCGTCCATACAACATGGCGCACATTGCGACGCGCAGCATCATTGAGAGGACCATTGGCATATTGAAACAGCGATTCCGATGCCTGGACCATTCCGGAGGACACTTGCTATACTCTCCTCAGATTGTCGGTCACTTCACTGTTGTGTGCTGCATGCTCCATAACTTAGCCATCATGAGGCAGCAGGAGCTTGGAGTGGAACCAGAAGACCCACGTGAGGGTCCAGTGCATGATGATAGTATTACGGAACAGCAGGATGTGGATGGTAACGATGATCAGGAAAGCATGCAAGTGCCTGATGCTGGAGCACGAGGTCGGAGGAGGGCCGTCCATCGTACCCCTTTAACGATTGCTCGAGCCCTGCGCCAGCAGCTCATCCATGAACGCTTCAACTACTGATGCCTGAGGGCTCTGCGACCACTTTTGCATATGGACATGTTTATTCTTTGCAGTTGTTCCTACGTTGTGTTGTGTTAATGGAACATGAAACAGTTTTAATATATTAAAAAATATTTTATTGAAAAGTTAACGTCACTCTAATAAATATTTGTTGTATCAAACTATACTTTTTAATATGACTCTGGAAGATCACTTAAAGACTTTAAGATCATTTATAAACTTTCAAAGTTACTAAAGTTAGAAAACAATCTCAATGTGAAAAATCTTACACTCTTAAGATCACTTAAACTTCAGGATCACTTTTTAGATGCAAAATTAAATAAGATACAAAATGTGAGAGCATTTACACTATAAGATCACTTAAAAACCTAAGATCACTTATAAGTTGTAAAGTTACAAAACTTACAAAACAATTTCAATTTGAAAAACGCTACTACAGTTACATCAAGAACAAGAACAAAAGCAGCAAATAAAGGCTGCAACCATCTCTCATCCATATCTCAGTGAATGTTCACTTCTTCATGGGGGTATCATTTGATTGGCTGGGCTGTGTGCCCTTATTGCAGCAGCTACCTCAACCAGGCCCACCCTGACGGCCTGTGCCGACACTTGCATGCCCTCCCTGATGGTCTGTGCCGTCAATTGCTCTCCCTCGGACATTCCCTCCCTAAGTTCCCGTGTCATTACTGCTATTTCTCCCGTCAGGACCGTCAACTCTTCACCCACTGCATTGACGCCACCGATGAGTGATCGGGTAAGCTCATTGGTCTCCATACTCAATGCCACAACCTGAGCCGCATCTGTTGCACGCTGCATCTCAGGAGAGCGTGTCTCCAATCTCCTCCTCCTCTGCCTGGGTCTGCCTCGTGGGAGGCGCGGGCTGGGACTGTGGGACGCTCTGTATTGCAGACAGCAGTACTAGAGAGAGAGGCGCGGGCTGGGACTGTGGGATGCTCTGTGTTCCAGACGGCAGAGCTAGAGGGAGAGGCTCGGGCTGGAACGGTGGGACGCTCTGTATTGCAGACAGCAGTACTAGAAAGAGAGGCTCGGGCTGGGATGGTGGGGCGCTCGGTGTTCCAGACGACAGCACTCGAGTGCGAGCCGTGGGCTGGGATGTTGGACGAATGGGTGTAAACTGCTCCATGATATCACCAGCAGCACTGGGATCCGCAACGTCGGAATCAAAACCATTTGAAGGTGGAACCAGAACCTATGCGAGTGGGAGGCGCAGGCTCGAACGGTAATGCACTGACTGTAGAATACTGCATTATACCAGCAGCACCACTGGGACCCCCAACATCGGACTCAAAACCATGGAAGGTCGAACCAAAACCTATGCTAGGGGTTGAAACTCTGATGCCCCTTGATGGGGGCTCATAAACATTCATTTGGAAGCTCTCCCCTGCAGACATTTCAGTCATCGCTGCCATCATCCAGTCTGGATCGTCCGCATCTGGTTGTACTGGTTCTTGTTCTGTACCCTCAGGATCCTCAGGGTTGGCAGCAGCAGCATCATCATCATCATCATCGTCATCATCATCATCATCATCGTCATGTTCTGCAAAATACATCAGAACAGTCAAATGTTTAACAGCAAGGGAGGGGGCCGGATGGGTGGCATGAGTGCTCTCACACATAGCAGGCCAGGCAGCAGGTTGATTTAAAGGGCCACGATGCATTTTCAGGACTTACCCTCTTCCTCGCGTGTGGACCCAGCTTGTGCTGCACTGATTGCTTTTCTCATCATAGCAGCTACCTTTTGTTCCAAGGGTGTCAGTGGATGCAGATTGGGCACGCCTCCTCCTGTTCGAGTTGCTTCCCTTTTGTGGGCCAATTTCTTCTGCAAAGAGTAAAATATAACTTTTTACTGAGTGTGTCTTTCTGCAGGGTGGGACATACAGATAGTCACGTTACAATTAAGGTTACATTAAAAAATGAAAATATTACTTACACTAACTACTTGACCAAGGTCGTGCCATTTCTTTTTACACTGGCTTCCAGATCTCATGGTATGCACCACTGCGCAGTAATCATCTGCAACTTGGTTCCACCGTTTCTTCATTTCTTTTGGTGGCACTTTTATGCGACCTCTGTTGCTGGTATCTAGCTCCTGCCATCTCTGCTCAATGACGTTGACTAATATCTCCACTTCCTCATGCAAGTAATTCTTTGTTCTTGGTGGACGTTGATCCATTGCTGTATTGAATTGACACTCTTATTTCTCCAAACACACAGTCCTTAATTTGCATGCACCTACAGCACCTGTTCTGCAAGTTTAGCAGTGAAAAGCTGCACTCACTGATTTCAGCAGGTGATTTATTCACATACAAAAAAAAATCACTAAAATTAAATCACAAGCGTTTCCAGGGGTCCACGAGACAAATCTTCACTTTTCCTCTAGTCCCTTTAAAAATGGCCGAGTGCCAATGTTTATTTCTCACTGAGCGTACGCGCATGCTCCAACGCGCATGTGCAGGGTTGCCGGCACGACGTTGCCTTATTTAAATTAGGCTCGCCCCCCACTGCTTGTAGAATCAGCGCAAGTGTCTGGCTCCGCCCCCCGCTGTTCTGTGCGCGCCGCGCCAAGCTGCTGAAGACCTGCGAGGAGCCGGAGACTATCGGAGTTTTTTTTTCGGTGCACTTTCGAGCACAAAAAACAGGCATCCAGGTCGGGGCTGTGCCGTTTTAGGCCCATTATAGTTACTGTACCAGTTGGCCTGATTGTACCTGTTGCTGTGCAGTTTAATTGGTAGATGTATTTAATGATGATTGTGTTGTGGTAGCTTGTTACTTAGTGTAGGGGTAATTCCACTCAGTGAAAAGCCATGCTTGCAGGGAACCTGGGTCAGAGGTCAGGTTGCAGTTTGTAGCACTGATTCATATTCCCTACGAGTGCAGTTCCTCTCTAGGAATGTGGGATTGTAGAATTATTCTGTGAGTATATATTTGTTAGTTAGCTTACCACTAGATTAACTAAAATTATTTGAGGTCTCTCTCCCTCCACCACCACCAACACTCAAGCACACTCACAAAAGTACATACTCATTCTGTCTCTCAGAAATAGACATGTACAGTATTTATACTTCCACAGTAATATGTATATGCACATACCTTAAATAGTGCAATTATAAAAGAAGAGTTCAATCTTGCTTTCAATCTCTCTTTCTCACTATCATTTTTCCAGTACTGTACAGGAAGAGAAATACCTTTTGGACATCTACTGACATGTTTAGTAATTAATGTGATGTGTTATATAATTATATATACAATTTTATTTAAGTTTCGGTTCTCATTCATTTTCTGTAGTATATAGAGGACTCTCGTTTTTACATAGCAACCAACGCATTGCTAGTAATGCATTAATTGAGGATTTCCGATGTGTGAAATACTAAGCATCTTCTAAGATTATTGGAACTCCCAAGGTTGTAACATGTTTAGACCCACTTTTCATTCTATGTACCGAATGATTGGTTTGAGGGCAAAAGATGAATGGCATTAGGAAAACAACATTCTACTTCACATTGGTGTCTGAGCTCATCGTTACATCCTTGACATGAGTGCAGGGATACATTATTTTGTCAGACCACTCATGTTTCTCTTTGGTCTTTATTCTGTACTTCCTTTCCTTTCCTTTTCTTATTTTCCCATTTTTTTAATACATGGCAACATGGAAAAATGTGATTAGAGTAAATGGCACCAGTTGAAGAAAGAAATAATTTACATTAGTTAGCACAACCATAGGTGCAATGAGTGAGTGACCTCCTGCTATACTGTAATTTCTATAACTCTCTGCCTTACTGTAACACTCTGTACCCAGATTGTAGACAAATCAGATTCTTTAGGCCGATGTGAAGAAGTAACATTGTATTTTGCTCCCCATTTTCCCTGCCTTCACGTTTTTTAAAGATTTTAATTTAATTTACAAAACTCCAAATATAAGTAGCGTCCAACAAATACAGTACTTGGTGGAGGTCTGTGTGACAGGGCTTTTACATTTGCTCGTGCAGTCAGTCTTAACTGATTTCTGAGTCTCCTCACTTGAGGAAATAAAAATGCCATTATGCAACCTCTCAAGTATTCCCTGGGATGAGTTTGGCAGTCTAAACATTAATTTTGGAGAGCTGACCCAACTGAGAAAGTATGGTTTTGATTTGGCTTTAAGCCAGCCAAATTCTCAAAGCTCTTCTGCACTCTAGCCCTGACTTAAAGCCACCATACATATGCTCATTGCTATTATTGCTACTCATGCTCCTCCTTCTCCTGCAATGTGCAGCATGATGCAGACACCCACACATCTGGATACTCGCTCAGGGGTGTAATGCAAAGCTCCTGTGAAACGATCCAGGCAGATTGAGCCCACCAATTGTCTGCTCGAGCTGTTGCTGATGGTGACCTGGCTCTCCTTGCATTCTAGTCATATGTGAGTTCCTGACAGGGATCAGGAACCATGTCAGGGGGGTGGGGGCGGTGATCCTGAACCTCCAACCCGATTGAGGGGAGGAGGGGTTCTGATCCCAGGGCTGCCCATCCCGCCTCCATTAAACCTGCAAGTGGTAGGGTTAGAGGCAGGGTTTGAGATTTTGTTTAATTTTTACCTTTCACTCAACTCCCAACCCATGAGGGTAAATGCCTTGTTGCCCCGTAGCCAGCCGGCCTCGTTGAAATAAAGGACTGGAGCAGTATGAAGGAGTCATGAGATGGGCACCGACCTGCATGATGTGCAGCCTGCATTCGCAAACCAGCTGAACATCGAGGGAGTGGAATCCTTTACAATTGATAAAGATGTTAGGCTGGTGATGGGGGTACGGAAGGCAAAGTGCAGGGATATGGGGAAAAAGCAGGGGAGTGGGGATAATTGGACAGCTCTTTCAGTTGGCACATGCATGATGGCCAAATGGGCTATTTCTGTGCTGTAAGATTCCATGATTCTATCTCCCTGCTTCGGTTTAAGCGTTAGCTTTTAATGGTTATTTCTATACACACTGTGCACATGATGTAGTTATAGTGCGTGCAGTTTAATAACTTTTAAAAAAACATTGTTATTGTAAAAGTGACAATGAAATCCCAAAGCCATTTCCATTTTTTTATATTTGTTCATGGGAGTGGACGTCACTGACAAGGCCAGTATTTATTGGCCATCCCTAATTGCCCTGGAGAAGGTGGTTGTGAGCCGCCTTCTTGAACCGCTGCAGTCCTTGTGGTGAAGGTACTCCCACAGTGCTGATAGTGAGGGAGTTCCAGGATTTTGACCTAGTGACGATACAGAAATGACAGTATATTTCCAAGTCAGGATGTGTGCGACTTGGGGGTGATGGTGTTCCTATGCGCCTACTCCCTTGTCCTTCTAGGTGGTAGACGTCGCGGGTTTGGGAGGTGCTGTCAAAGAAGCCTTGGGGAGTTGCTACAGTGCATCTTGTAGATGGTACACACTGCAACCACAGTGCGCTGATGGTGGAGGGAATGAATGTTTAAGGTGGTGGATGGGGTGCCAATCAAGCAGACTGCTTTGTCCTGGATGGTGTCGAGCATCTGGAGTGTTGTTGGAGCTGCACTCATCCAGGCAAGTGGAGAGTATTCCATCACAATCCTGACTTGTGCCTTGTACATGGTGGAAAGGCTTTGGGGAATCAGGAGGTGAGACACTCGCCGCAGAATACCCAGCCTCTGACCTACTCTTGTTGCCACAGTATTTATGTGGCTGGTCCAGTTAAGTTTCTGGTCAGTGGTGACCCCCAGGATGTTGACGGTGGGGGATTCGACGATGGTAATGCCGTTGAATGTCAAGGGACGGTGGTTAGACTTTCTCTTGTTGGAGATGGTCATTGCCTGGCACTTGTGTGGCACAACTGTTATTTGCCACTTATCAGCCCAAGCCTGAATGTCGTCCAGGTCTTGCTGCATACAGGCATGGTCTACTTCATTATCTGAGGAGTTGGGAATGGCACTGAACACTGTGCAATTACCAGCGAACATCCTCACTTCTGATCTTTTGGAAACATAGAAAATAGGTGCAGGAGTAGGCCAATCGGCCCTTCAAGCATGCACCATTATTCATTATGATCATGGCTGATCATGCAACTTCAATACCCTACTCCTTTCTTCTTTCCATACCCCCTGATCCCTTTAGCTGTAAGGGCCACATCTAACTCCCTTTTGAATATATCCAACGAACTGGACTCAACAACTTTCTGTGGTAGAGAATTCCACAGGTTCACAATTCTCTGGGTGAAAAAGTTTCACCTCATCCCAGTCCTAAATAGCTTACCCCTTATCCTTCGACTGTGACCCCTGGTTCTGGACTTCCCCAACATCAGGAATATTCTTCCTGCATCTAACCTGTCCAGTCCCATCAGAATTTTATATGTTTATATGTTTCTATGAGATCCCCTCTCATTCTTCTAAATTCCAGTGAATATAAGCCTAGTCAGTCCTGCCATCCCAGAAATCAGTCTGGTGAACCTTCACTGCACTCCCTCAATAGCAAGAATGTCCTTCCTCAGATTAGGAGACCAAAACTGCACACAATACTCAAGGTGTGGTCTCACCAAGGCCATGTACAACTGCAGTAAGACTTCCCTGTTCCGATACTCAAATCCTCTTGCTATGAAGGCCAACATGCCATTTGCTTTCTTTACTGCCTGCTGCACCTGCATGCCAACTTTCAATGACTGATGTACCATGACACCCAGGACTCGTTGCACCTCCCCTTTTACAAATCTGTCACCATTCAGATAATAATCTGCCTTCCTGTTTTTACCACCAAAGTGGATAACCTCACATTTAACCACATTATACTGCATCTGCCATGCATTTGTCCACTCACCTAACCTGTCCAAGTCACCCTGTGACCTCTTAGCATCCTCCTCACAGCTCACACTGCCACCCAGCTTAGTGTTCTCTGCAAATTTGGAGATATTACATTCAATTCCTTCGTCTAAATCATTAATATATATTGTAAATAGCTGGGGTCCCAGCACTAAACCTTGTGGTACCCCACTAGTCACTGCCTGCCATTCTGAAAAGGACCCATTTATTCCCACTCTTTGCTTCCTGTCTGCCAACCAATTCTCTACCCACGTCAATATATTACCCCCAATACCATGTGCCTTAATTTTGCACACTAATCTCTTGTGTGGGACCTTGTCAAAAGCCTTTTGAAAGTCCAAATACACAACATCCACTGGTTCTCCATTATCCACTCTACTAGTTACATCCTCAAAGAATTCTAGATTTGTCAAGCATGATTTCCCTTTCATAAATCCATGCTGACTTGGACTGATCCTGTCACTGCTTTCCAAATGCGCTGCTATTACATTGTTAATAATTGATTCCAACATTTTCCCCACTATCGATGTCAGGCTAACTGATCTATAATTCCTTGTTTTCTCTCTCCTTTTTTAAAAAGTGGGGCCACATTAGCTACCCTCCAATCCATAGGAATTGATCCAGAGTCCATGGAATGTTGGAAAATGATCACCAATGCATCTACTATTTCTAGGGCCACTTCCTTAAGTACTCTGGGATGAAGACTATCAGGCCCTGAGGATTTATCGGCCTTCAATCCCATCAATTTCCTTAACACCATTTCCTTTCTAATAAGAATTTCCCTCGTTTACCTCAGTTCCTCCTTCTCGCTAGACCCTCGGTCCCCTAGTATTTTCGGGAGGTTATTCGTGTCTTCCTTAGTGAAGACAGAACCAAAGTATTTGTTCAATTGGGGTGCCATTTCTTTGTTCCCCATTATAAATTCACCTGATTCTGACTGTAAGGGACCTACATTAGTCTTCACTAACCTTTTTCTCTTCACATATCTATAGAAGCTTTTGCAGTCAGTTTTTATGTTTCCTGCAAACTTATTCTCATACTGTATTTTCCCCCTCCTAATTAAACCCTTAGTCCTCCTCTGCTG
This sequence comes from Pristiophorus japonicus, assembly GCF_044704955.1. NCBI lineage: Eukaryota > Metazoa > Chordata > Chondrichthyes > Pristiophoridae > Pristiophorus > Pristiophorus japonicus. The sequence goes on along the minus strand of NC_091983.1, from coordinate 141,287,462 downwards.
AATGGTGGAGGGAAGATCATTGATGAAGCAGCTGAAGATGGTTGGCCTAGGGCAATGTCCTGAGGAACTCCTGCAGCGATGTCCAGATTTTCAATAATCCACAATGCATATACGCACAATGGGATGAATTATAATTCCCAAAAATGGATGGGTTGGGGGTTGGGTAAGATGTAAAAATTATAAAAAATCTCAACCCCACTTCCAACCCCTTCCCCCTCACTGCGCCTGCGTGGAAGTTCCGCCCCGGCAGTGAAATTGGGGTTACCGCCCCCGACAGGAAGTGGACCGCAATGTCGCATGCTCCACTTTTTCTCGGGGGCGGGACTGGGGCACGAACTGCGGGAATTTACTGGTGCTACGTGGAGCGTCACGTTACGCTGGCAGGGAGGGAACGATGCCGACTCTGCATCGGGGAGAAGGGGCCACCACTTCACCACCAGGGAGCGGGGTGCCATGGCAGCGGCTCATCACAGAAGCGGAGTGCCGGACTGCAACATCGCGGCACAGACCCCGCAAATTCGACAAGGCAAGGCCGCGGCCGGCAATTCAGCCATTTCTTAAAAATTGTGCATCGCGTCTCCTTTTAATCCTCGGCCCGCAGGCAGAGTGGGGCTCAGTTCACGACCTGCGAAGCTGGCGTGGGCGTTGTCTGTGGTGGCCTCATGGGGCGCTGCCAAGTTTTCGCTCTGGGGCAAAAACGGTTGCTGCGCACAACGATGATGTCGTCAGTGCCGGCACAGTGGCCCAGGACCCTCCCAGCAGGAGCGGGGCGCTAACGGTTTGCACCTCCGCTAACTCCCACAGAATTGTGTGGGAGGCGGTAGCGGCCCCACGCCCCGGGCGAGAAGTTGTTTGCGCTCCGTAATGGGAGGCACAAACAATGGGAATCTCTGTCCCCAAGCCTCTTTTATAAGCAACTGCGATGTTGAGATGTATGTTTGTCTCAATTTTAAAATTCCTATCCTTGTTTTTAGTCCCTCTATGGCCTCACCCCTCCCTACTTGTGACCTCCAGCCCTACAACCCTCCAAGATCTCTGTGTTCCCCCAATTTAGGCCTCTTGTGCAAACCCGATTTCCATCACCCCACCACCTTCTGTTGCCGAGGCCCTAAGCTCTGAAATTCCTTCCCTAAACCTCTCCACCTTTATACTTCTCTTTCCTCCTTTAAAACTCTCCTTAAAACCTAGGTCTTTTAGTAAGCTTTTAGTCATCTGCCCTAGCGTCTCCATATGTGGCTCTGTGTCAAATTTTGTTTGATAACATTCCTGTGAAACGCCTTGGGAATTTTACTATGTTTAAGGCGCTATAAATGCAAGTTGTTAAAACAAAAAGTGAATTGACTGTGACTGTTTGTGTTTACTGTTGAAAGCAAGTGCTCAGTTTGACTTGAATAATGCCAACTCTGCACTGAGAGCAGTGTTTGGATAGCTTTGTAGTACAAAAGACATTTAAGAAATCTGAAATTATGGTCTGTATGTCCCTTGAATCAGATGCAGTTTAATTTAATTCAGGTGCAGCGCCTAAAATCCAGAACCCTTGGGACCGAGGCCTTTCCAGATTCTGGTCTTTTCCCGACTTTCGACTTGCTTTCTGATGTCACGAATCCGGAAACACCCGAGCCAATGTTCGGATATTTCCGGATTTTGCAACGTCAGAAAGGTGGGGGGGGGGGTGGCGGATTCCTGCCGAGGAGCTATTCGGGTCGGCCGGCCCCGCCGAGGATGTTGTTGGGTGGACTGGCCCCGCGAAGGAGGTCATCATGCGGGCCGGCCCTGCCGAGGAGGTGTTCGGGCAAGCCCCACCAAGGAGGTCATCGGGCGGGCCAGCGAGGAGGCCCCAAGGTAAGGACAGCAGCGGCTGAGCGAGGCCTGAGGTCAGGCAGCGGCAGGGCCCCGAGACTGGCAGGGTTGTCGTGTCCGGATTCCAGAACATTTTTACAGATTCCAGACAACCCTACCACCGATCGTCCCGGAGTCCGGATTCCAGAACATTCCGGGTTCCGGAACTCCGGATTCTTGCTGCACATGTATTTTATTGTACCTACAGAATCTCAGAAGATAAGTGCTCTGAATCGTGCTGCTTTAAAATGTAAAAATCAATCCTTTCTCCCCTGGTTAGTTGACAGTTTCATGTTAATTTCAGAAATTAATCTCATTATATAATCAGCTCTCCAAAAGCATTTTTGCATAAGTTTCACAGCCCCTTGGGGGTAAATTGTCAGGTGCAAACAAGGAGATTTCATTACCAAGCACTTTATTTTCCCGTTTTCATTGTGTTTTTATTTACTTGTAATAATCAATACAATAATCAAACGTTAAATCCAGTATTTGAAATTCATCATAACAATGGATTTTTTAACAGGCAATAAAGCTTATGAGCTGTAATTAGGGACTTTTGTAGCACTGTTCTGTGGGTTTGTGGAATGAGTGATTTAGAGTTAAGTTCTCTCGATGGTACCAGGGGATGGATTTACATTCCGCAATCTGTGGAATTATTATGATTGTTTCAAACTAGTCTAATAAGAATCAGCTATAATTCCTGAAACAAAAGGAGAAAGAATAAGTGATTAGAAATATGTAGATACTGGAAACCTAAAATAAATAAAAGAAAATTCTGGAAATGTGCAGCAGTTCCGTTAGCATCTGCAAGAGATGGTCAGGTTAACAGGTTCCAAAACTATAACCTTTCTTTTCATTTCCACCATTTCTACTTTAGTAAAACATCGTTCCTGTCGCATAAAATAGACATTGTACTTTATCTCATTATTGGGGATCATGTACTGTATTGTATTTTGCGATATCAGGTCAGTGTTGCACACTTACAAGCCAAAAGTTTGTATGCTTTAACAGACGTTTTGGTCCAGGGCGACTACATCTGCGGAAAGTGTCTGCGGCTCGACGAACTTCGGCTCCGAGTTGAGGAGCTGGAGTCCGAGCTACAGACATTGCGAGACATCAGGGAGGGAGAAAGTTACCTGGACCTTTTGCTCTAGGAGGCAGCCACAACCTCTAGATTAAATACTTTAGTATTGACACGTGGTCAGGGACAGGAGGGTGTGACTGCGAGTGAAGCAGGTACGGGGATCCAGGAGGTAGTATTGCAGGAGCCTCAGTCCTTGCACTTGTCCAATAGATTTGAGGTTCTTGCAACCCTCGAGGACAAGTGTGCAGACTGCGGGGTGGACGAGCAGACTGACCAAGGCACCGTGGTGCAGAAAGCCATTCAAGTGGGGGGAGTAAAGAGGCAGATGGTTGTAGTAGGGGACAGTATAGTTAGGGGGTTAGTTAGGGTTCTCTGTAGCCAAGAGGGTGCGTCCCGAAGGCTGTGTTGCCTACTAGGTGCCAGGGTAAAGGACATCTCCTCCGGGCTGGAGAAGAACTTGGAGTGGGAGGGGGAGGATCCAGTTGTCGTGGTACATGTAGGTACCAATGACAGAAAGAGGTTCTGCTGAGAGAGTTTGAACAGCTAGGAACTAAATTGAAAAGCAGAACCACAAAGGTAATAATTTCTGCATTATTACCTGAGCCACGAGCAAATTGACATAGGGTCAATAGAATCAAGGAGATGAATGTGTGGCTCAGAGGTTGGTGTGGGAGATGTGGGTTTCGATTCTTGGGGCACTGGCACCAATACTCGGGAAAGAGAGAGCTGTTCCGTGGGGACGGACTACACCTTAACTATGATGGGACCAGAGTTCTAGCGAACCGAATAACTAGGGAGGTAGATGGGGCTTTAAACTAAATAAGGGTGGGGGAGGTGGAGGACGGTCGTAGTAGAGACCAATCTAGAATGCTAAAGAGAAAAGAAAAGGAAGCAATGCAGGAAAGTGATTGTGGTAAGGATAACCAGATTATGTCAGGAAGGGACAGAGCATACAAACAAAAGAGTGCACAAATAGGGTCTAGGTAAGAAAAAATAGCGATAAGACAAATAGGGCTATAGTGCAAAATAATGTTAAGATGTCTAATAATGTTAAAAAGACAAATTTAAAAGCATTGTATCTGAATGCATGAAGAATCTGTAATAAGGTAGGCAAATTAACAGCACAAATAGATATAAATGGATATGATATAGTTGCAATTATGGAGACATGGTTGCAGGGTGACCAGGATTGGGAACTGAATATCCAAGGATATTCGATATTTAGGAAGGACAGGCAAAAAGGAAGAGGGGGTGGTGTAAAGGATGAAATCAGAGCAATAGTGAGAAAGGATTTTGGCTCAGAAAATCATGATGTAGAATCAGTCAGGGTGGAGCTAAGGAGCACCAAGTGGCAGAAAACATTGGTGGGAGTTGTCTATAGGCCTCCAAACAGTAGTGGTAGTGTAGGGGACGCATCAAACAAGAAGTTAGAGATTGTAGCAAGGGTACTACAGTAATCGTAGGTGACTTTAATCTCCATGTATACTGGCCAAACTATATTAGTAATAATACTGTGGCAGATGAATTCCTGGAGTGTGTACGAGATGGTTTTTTAGACCAGTATGTTGAGGAGCCTACTAGGGAACAAGCTATCTTAGATTGGGTATTGTGTAATGAGAAAGGGTTAATTAACAGTCTTGTTGTACAGGGTCCTGTAGGGAAGAGTGACCATAACATGATTGAATTCTTTATTAAGATGGAAAGTGAAGTAGTCCAATCCGAAACTAGGGTCCTAAATTTAAACAAAGGAAACTACGAAGGTATGAGGAATGAATTGGCTATGCTAGATTGGGAAGATTCATTAAAAGGCACAACGGTGGATAGGCAATGGCTAATATTTAAGGAACGAATACATGAATTGCAACAGTTATACATTCCTTTCTGGCGTAAAAACACAAAAGGTAAAGTGGCCCAACCATGGCTAACAAAATAAATTAAGGATAGTATTAGATCCAAAGAGGAGTTATATAAAGTTGCCAGAAAAAGTAGCAAGCCTCAGAATTGGGAGCAGTTTAGAATTCAGCAAAAAAGGACTGAGGGATTGATGAGGAGGGGAAAAATAGAGTATGAGAGTAAACTTTCAAGGAACATAAAAATCAACTGCAAAAGTTTCTACAAGTACATAAAAAGAAAAAGATTAGTGAAGACAAATGTAGGTCTTTTACAGACAGAAACAGGAGAATTTATAATGGGGAACAAGGAAATGGCAGAATAATTAAATAAATACTTTGGTTCTGTCTTCATGGAAGAGGACACAAATAACGTCTCAGAAATGCTAGGGAACCAAGGGTCTAGTGAGCAAGAGGAATTAAAGGAAATTATGATTAGTAAGAAAATAGTGCTGGAGCAACTAATGGGACTGAAGGCAGATAAATCCCAAGGGCCTGATGATCTGCATCCCAGAGTACTAAAAGAGGTAGCCATGGAAATAGTAGATGCATTGGTTGTCATCTTCAAAAATTCTACAGATGATGGAACAGTGCCTGCAGATTGGAGGGTGGCAAATGTAACCCCACTATTTAAAAAAGGAGGGAGAGAGAAAACGGGGAATTACAGACCAATATACAGAGGGACCTGGGTGTCCTTGTACACCAGTCATTGAAAGCAAACATGCAGGTACAGCAAGCAGTTAGGAAGGCAAATGGTATGTTGGCCTTCATTGTAAGAGGATTTGAGTGCAGGAGCAAGGATGTCTTACAACAGTTATACAGGGCCTTGGTGAGACCACACCTGGAGTATTGTGTGCTGTTTTGGTCTCCTTATCTAAGAAAGGATATACTTGCCATAGAGGGAGTGCAGCGAAGGTTCACCAGATTGATTCCTGGGATGGCAGGACTGTCATATGAGGAGAGATTCCGTTGACTAGGCCTGTATTCACTAGAGTTTAGAAGAATGAGAAGTGATCTCATTGAAACGTATAAAATCTGACTGGGTTGGACAGACTGGATGCAGGGAGGATGTTTCCCCTGGCTGGGAAGTCTAGAACAAGGGGTCACAGTCTCAGGATATGGGGTAGGAAATTTAGGACCGAGATGAGGAGAAAGTTTTTCACTCAGAGGGAGGTGAACCTGTGGAATTCCCTACCACAGAAGGCTGTGGAGGCCAAGTCACTGAATATACTTAAGAGGGAGATAGATAGATTTCTAGAAACAAAAGGCATCAAGGGGTATGGGGAAAAAGCGGAAACATGATGTTGAGATAAAGGATCAGCCATGTTCTTATTGAATGGCGGTGCAGACTCGAAGGGCCGAATGGCCTACTATTGCTCCTATTTTCTGTGTTTCTATGACACAGGTAGAATCATAGAATGGTTACAGCACAGAAGGAGGCCATTCGGCCCGTCAAACCTGTGTCGGCTCTCTGCAAGAGCGCTTCAGCCAGCCGCACTTACCCGCCCTTTCCCTGTAGCCCTGCAATTTTTTTTCCTTCAGGTACTTTCCAATTCCCTTTTGAAAGCTACACTTGAATCTGCCTCCTCCTTCTTCTTCTTGGGTAGCCCCTTGGAGTCGATGACTTGCTTCCACACTAATATGAGTTCTCAGGTGACTGATGAGTCCATTGTGGGACCTACAGTCTCTGTCACAGGTGGGGCAGACAACGGTTGGAGGGACGGATGTGTGGGGTGCTTGGGTTGTTGTGTGTCCCTTCCGCTGTTTGCGCTGGCTTCTGCGTGCTCCCAGCGAAAAGACTCAAGGTATTCAGCGCCTTCCCGGATGCTTCTCCATTTTGAGTGGTCTTGGGCCAGGGATTCCCAGGTGTCGGTGGGGATGCTGCACTTTTCAAGGAGGCTTTCAGGGTGTCCATGAAGTGATTCCTCTGCCCACCTGCAGCTCGCTTGCCATCTCGGAGCTCTGAGTAGAACGCTTGCTTTGGAAGTCTAGTATCGGGCATGCAGACAATGTGGCCTGTCCATCGGAGCTGATCGAGCATGATCAATGCTTCAATGCTGGGGATGTTGGCCTGAGCGAGAACACTGATGTTGGTGCGTCTATCCTGCCAATCGATTTGCAGGATCTTGCAGAGGCAGCATTGGTTATACTTCTCCAGTGCTTTGAGGTGCCTGCTGTATATAGTCCATGTCTCTGAAGCATATAAGAGGGCGGGTATCATTACTGCTCTTTGGACCATGAGCTTGGTGCTGGGTTTGAGGTCCTGGTCTTCAAACACCCTCTTCCTCAGGCGACCGAAGGCTGCACTGGCACACTGAAGGTGGTGTTGGACTTCATCATCGACGTCTGCCCTTGTTGACGGTAGGCTCCTGAGGTATGGAAAATGGTCCACGTTGTCCAAGGCCTCGTCATTGATCTTGATAATAGGGGAGCAGTGCTGTGTGGCGGGGGCAGGTTGGTAGAGGACCTTTGTCTTACGGATGTAAAGAGTCAGGCCCATACTGTGAAGCTGTTGACGATGGTTTGGAGTTTGACCTCTGAATGTGCGTAAACGCAAGCGCATCTGCATACTGTAATTCAATGACAGAGGATGGGATGACTTTGGATCTGGACTGGAGGTGACGGAGTTTGAACAGTTTCCCGTTTGTTCTGTAGATTAGCTCCACTCCAACGATGGAGCACTGCAGCAAGGAAGATCGAGAAGAGCATTGGTGCGATGACACAACCTTGCTTGACTCCATCTGCACGTGTTTGGGTCTGTGGTGGATCCATTGGTCAGGATCATGTCATCGTGCAGCAGGTGGAGAATCGTGACAAATCTTTGAGGGAAGCCGAATTTGAGGAGGACACTCGATAATCCCTCACAGTTGACACTGTCGAAGCCCTTTGTGAGGTCAAAGAAGGCCATGTACAAGGGTTGGTAGTGCTTCCTGCATTTCTTTTGAATTTGACGCGTGGTGAAGATCATGACCATTGTGCCCCTTAGTGGGCAGAAACTGCATTGCGACTCTGGAAGGAGCTCTTCGGCCACTGGAAGAAGGCAATTCAGGCAGTGCATTCCAGATCCTAACCACTTGCTGTGTAAAAAAAGTTTTTCCTCATGCCGCCTTTGGTTCTTTTGTCAATCACCTTAACTCTGTGTCCTCTGGTTCTCGACCATTCCGCCAATGGGAACAGTTTCTCTCTATCTACTCTATTTAGACCCCTCATAATTTTGAACACCTCTATCAAATCTCCTCTCAACCTTCTCTGCTCTAAGGAGAACAACCCCAGCTTCTCCAGTCTATCCACATAACTGAAGTCTCTCATCCCTGGAACCATTCTTGTAAATCTTTTCTGCACCCTCTCCAAGGCCTTCACATTCTTCCTAAAGTGCGGTGCCCAGAATTGGACACAATACTCCAGTTGAGGCCAAACCAGTGTTTTATACAGGTTCCTCATAACTTCCTTGCTTTTGTACTCTATGCCTCTATTTATGAAACCCAGGATCCCATAAGCTTTTTTAACCGCTTTCTCAACCTGCCGTGTCACCTTCAATGATTTGTGCACATATACTCCAGGTCTCCTGTTTATGGCCCCCTAAAAAATTGTCGCCTTCAGTTTATATTGCCTCTTCTCATTCTTTCTTCCAAAATGTATCACTTCACACTTTTCTGTGTTAAATTTCATCTGCCACGTGTCCGCCCATTCCATCAGCCTGTCTATGTCCTCTTGTAGTCTATCACTATCCTCCTTACTGTTCACTATACTTCCAAGTTTTATGTCATCTGCAAATTTTAAAATTGTACCCTGTACACCCAAGTCCAAATCATTAATATATATCAAGAAAAACAGTGATCTTAGTACCGACCCCTAGGGAACACCACTGTGACCTTCCTCCAGTCCAATAAACAACCTGTACTTTTAAGTACAGACAGCCTTTCTAGTACTTCCTCCTTATCAGTTTTCATCCCATCCTGTATCTCAACCACCTCTGCTTTCACTATGACTTTCGCAACATCTTCCTTGGTAAAGACAGATGCAAAGTATTGATTTAGTACCTCAGCCATGCGTAGGAGTGTGTCAAATGCAGCAATGTCCTGAACTATGAGAATAGTCAGCATAAACAGACACACAAAGTAATCTCTTTCTGGTTTTACAAAATGAGAGTGAGAGAAAAGGATTTCTTCTTTGATTCTGGAATTACATTCCGTTCCTGTTATTAATGGCAATTTGAAACAGATCACCATCGGTTCATTTCAGATGGATGGCAGATTTTCGTGGGCTAATCAGAGTGAAGTAATTCTGTACAATAAAAACTCATACTGCAATTATACTGAATTGTATTTCATAGAATATAACAGAGATAATCAAAAAAGGGGATTTTGCAGAAATCTTTGGTGCTCATCAGAATGAGTGTTGGTGTTAGAAATGGAAAATCTTTGCTGTGCCTAAGAACTGAGTTGAGAGAAACTACTCAAACCCTTGCAGGTGTCAGAGAAGGGAGACTTTCAACTCATTAGTCTGGTTTAGATTAAAATCCAGATCCTAAAAGTGAAAGGATTCTACACCGAACCACTTCGCTACCCTGTTCCCAACATGAACAAAGACTTAAGCCAAGAGGTGTTTTGTTTTGGTTTTGGTTCATGAGCTACAACCTTAGACTGTTTGGCCGGAATTGAGGTCTCCATCATTATGTGTCTGCTGTAAATGTTATTTTCATTAGTTTACCGACTGTACAGAGTGCGTGGCTGGAATCTTACCAGCCCTGCTGTCTAAATGGCCGTGATTGACAGAGGGGCAGAAGTCCGCTATGAACTCACGTCCTTGTGAATTTCCAAAATGCTGGCTCTGGCTGCGGTGTCAGGCAATTGTTCTACTTAAGAAGCTGCTTAAAGCTATTTAAGCAGCATTTTACCAGATCCAAAGGAGCTTTCCAAGTTTTTCACAAGGTTCACGTCCCTCGGGTATCACGTCAGGTAAGTGTATCTCCGCAAGATCCTGCGGATCCCCTGGGAGGACAGGTGCACCAACATCAGTGTCCTTATCCAGGCTAACATCCCCAGCATTGAAGCACTGACCACACTCGATCAGCTTCGCTGGGCAGCCACATAGTTCGCATGCAAATGCTTTATGTGGAGCTCTGACATGGTAAACGAGCTAAAGGTGGGCAGCGGAAGCATTACAAGGACACCCTCAAAGCCTCCCTGGTAAAGTGCAACATCACCACTGACACCTGGGAGACCCTGGCCGAAGATCGCCCGAGATGGAGAAAGTGCATCTGGGAGGTAGTTGAGTTCTTAGAGTCTCAATGCAAAGAGAGTGAAGAGGTCAAGTGCGGGCAGCGGAAGGAGCGCGCGGCAAACCAGTCCCACCCACCCCCTCCCTCGACGAATGTCTGTCCCACCTGTGACAGGGTCTGTGGCTTTCAGATTGGACTGTTCAGCCACCATCGAACTCACTTTGGGAGTGGAAGCAAGTCTTCCTCGATTCCGAGGAAATTGCTGCTTGCAATGCTCTTGGGCTTTGTAACTCATTGCATGTAATAGGGTGCTTTACTCTCTCCACCAGTCTCCTAGTGACTAAACCAGGTAAGAGTTGAAATAGAAGGACATGCAAAGAGGTGCTGGTGCCATCGATTCTTGCCACTCGCATCTTGGGCGCCTGCCGTGCTCCCCCTAGCGCCACAAAAATAAATTACAACTTACCTTACGGACTGCTCTTCGGCTAAACAGTGAACGATGCACGCTCCATCCATCTGAGCCCTAAAATGACAATCGGGGTCCTATGTATGCCTGCAGAGATGCCACCAAGGAAAATTGTGGGCATGTTCTCATGATTTTCCACCGCTAGAGAGCCAGGTCGCCACTAGAGTGTAGCTCACCATTGGAGGAGATGGATCGCAGAATCGGCTCTGTGCCGATCCAACGGTGAGTGTTGGTGCAAATGTCAGCTGTTGATTTGCTTCATGTCATTGATGTGACAATGAGTTTTTGTCAAGCAAATAATTTGCAGTTGGCTACTGTAAAACTTTGGTATGACTAGTATATTTAAAATTTAAAGATTGGAATAGAGAATCAGTTCCCAGCAAGAGGTCATGACAAACCATATTCATTCAACAAAAACGATCAACTTTCCAGGAAAGCTTGACAGAATTAGTGATACAGAAATCAGTAATATTTTCACTCTTAGCAATTATAAAGTATATTTTTAGTTTATAAGCTGTGAGATAAAATGTGACAGTCTTATTTCTCAAACCCAAAGTTTTGCACTGTTCGCCTAATTACTCAGACTTAACATAACTTTGAGCTTACAGTGGTTGAAGTTGACTGTGGCAAGTTGTTGGAGAAAATCCCACATATTGGCCCAGAAATTCAGGCGCACCCATCTTTGGCCGTGTGGGGTGGGGGTGGGGGCTCTTTCTCAGAATGGGGAGGCACGAGTAAAAAATTGTTTCAAAAGTTATCTTGTTGCTTAAGGTATGGAGCAGTTACATTACTACAAGCCAGATACTGAACCCCTGCTCTGGTCAGCCAGTTTCACATTTGGCTCCTTCAGAAGTTGATGGCTGGTTGTATTTTTGTGCGATTGGACATTGAGGTGAGCAATAGAGTTGGTTCCTGTTGCATGTAGTTGTGCCCCTCAACCCCTGACAATCCCTCTATAAAGTGATTTCCTCTTTTCCACTCATGCTTCGAGTGGGAGGAGTCATGGTACAGCAAGCATATGAAACGGGAGGGAAAATGCGTTGCGTCATCCTGCCACATACCTTGTGGGCCCACCAGCTAAAAATACTTCTCTTATTTTTGGGGTAGAATGAATGAATGTTTTACGCACAGTGCTTCAAAATAGTCTCTGACAAACTCAATATCAGCTAAAAATAAAACCTGACCCCCCGCCCACAATAATTTCTAAAGTAAACATTATCTCCCACTGCTATCTCTAAAATAAATGTCATCTCCCACAACTACCTCGAAAATAAACAAACATCATTTTCCCCTCCACAGCGATCTAAAACCGTTCATCTACAGTTGCCTGAAATGAATCTTATCTCTCTCTATGTGACCAACTGAAATAAATCCCCCAACCACAAATTAGTTTCTCCACTGCTCTCTACCAGGTGTCCATTTAGCATAGTACTTGCTGTTTGTAGGATTAGGATCAAAGGAAAATAAAACTTAAAACCTATGGCCAAGTACATACAATGCAAGAGCAGAGGCTAAAACAACCGTTTGAATGAGACTGAAGCCCACAATCAATGAACTTGGAAAGAATTTGCTCAGTTTGAGCTTGGGCCTGTGCCGGCTGTTGAGGCAAAGCTCGATTCTTCGAGCCCATCTTTGACCTAAAAGTAGCTGTACCAAAATCTTCAAGCACCGTGATCAACTGTTAGACGTTTACTCAGTGAAATGAGGTTGGTTATATGCAAACCAGGAGGGTCGGTGTTGGCGCAATCTGTATATGCATTGGTGCAGCTGCTTTTACTCCAAAAATGGAGTCTGAAAACTACAGTGTGTGGTCACACCAGGGGATCTGGATTTGAATCGGTCTAGTTCACCAATTCCTTTATTTTTGTGGCCTGGAAATTCATTCAAATCGAGAATTCTATGATAGTTTTTCTCTCTGCTCCCTATTCTAAACCTGTTTCTAGTACTTGCAATAAAGTAGAAAATAAATAAAAGTAAAGAGAGCTCAGAAAAGCAAAACAGCAGAATTAAAGAGAAAGAGAAAATACTGGAATTACACTGAGGCTTGATCCTCATCGGAAAAAGACAAGTTAATGTTTGCAAATGTAGTTTCAGAAAGGATCTAGCGGGAAGGGGGAACTGAGGGAAGTTCTTATTAGTCAGGAAATGGTGTTAGGGAAATTGAATGGACTAAAGGCCAATAAATCCCCAGGGTCTGATAGTCTGCATCTCAGAGTACTTAAGAAAGTGGCCCTAGAAATTGATGCATTGGTGGTCATTTTCCAACATTCCATGGACTCTGGATCAGTTCCTATAGATTAGAGGGTAGCTAATGTAACCCCACTTTTTAAAAAAGGAGGGAGAGAGAAAACAGGGAATTATAGACCGGTTAGCCTGACATCGGTGGTGGGGAAAATGCCTGAATCAATTATTAAAGATGTAATAGCAGCGCATTTGGAAAGCAGTGACAGGATCGGTCCAAGTCAGCATGGATTTATGAAAGGGAAATCATGCTTGACAAATCTTCTAGAGTTTTTTGAGGATGTAACTAGTAGAGTGGACAAGCGAGAACCAGTGGATGTGATGTATTTGGACTTTCAAAAGGCTTTTGACAAGGTCCCACACAAGAGATTAGTATGCAAAATTAAAGCACATGGTATTGGGGTAATGTACTGACGTGGATAGAGAACTGGTTGGCACAGGAAGCAAAGAGTGGGAATAAACGGGTCCTTTTCAGAATGGCAAGCAGTGACTAGTGGGGTGCCGCAGGGTTCGGTGCTGGGACCCCAGCTATTTACAATATACATTAATGATTTAGACAAAGGAATTGAATGTAATATCTCCAAGTTTGCAGATGACACTAAGCTGGTTAGCAGTGCGAACTGCGAGGAGCATGCTAGGAGGCTGCAGGGGGACTTGGACAGGTTAGGTGAGTGGGCAAATGCATGGCAGGTGCAGTATAATGTGGTTAAGTGTGAGGTTATCGACTTTGGTGGCAAAAACAGGAAGGCAGATTATTATCTGAATGGTGACAGATTAGTAAAAGGGGAGGTGCAACGAGATCTGGGTGTCATGGTACATCATTCATTGAAGGTAGGCATGCAGATACAGCAGGCAGTAAAGAAAGCAAATGGCATGCTGGCCTTCATAACGAGGGGATTTGACTATAGGAGCAGGGAGGTCTTACTGCAGTTGTACAGGGCCTTGGTGAGACCACATCTTGAGTATTGTGTGCAGTTTTGGTCTCCTAATCTGAGGAAGAACATTCTTGCTATTGAGGGAGTGCAGCGAAGGTTCACCAGACTGATTCCCGGGATGGCAGGACTGACATATGAAGAAAGACTGGATCGACTAGGCTTATATTCACTGGAATTTAGAAGAATGACAGGGGATCTCATAGAAACATATAAAATTCTGACGGGATTGGACAAGTTAGATGCAGGAAGAATGTTCCTGATGCTTGGGAAGTCCAGAACCAGGGGTCACAGTCTAAGGATAAGGGGTAAGCCATTTAGGACCGAGATGAAGAGAAACTTCTTCACTCAGATAATTGTGAACCGGTGGAATTCTCTACCACAGAAAGTTGTTGAGGACAATTCGTTAGATGTATTCAAAAGGGTGTTAGATATGGCCCTTACGGCTAAAGGGATCAAGGGGTATGGAGAGAAAGCAGGAATGGGGTACTGAATTTGCATGTTCAGCCATGATCATATTGAATGGTGGTGCAGGCTCGAAGGGCTGAATGGCCTGCTCCTGCACCTATTTTCTATGTTTCTATGAAATGGATTCTGATGAAGAATCGCGCCTGAAATGTTAGTCTATCCTTCAAATTTGGACAGAATTCCAGCATTTTCTGCTTTAATTTCAGATTTCCATAATTTTCTCCTGGTATTAAGCTGCACTTTCCTTGGGAAATGGGAGGCTTGGAAAACTGTAACTGTTGATCTTCCTTCATCATTTATATACAAGCTCAAGTGATGAAAAACATGCCGTAAGCACTCATTTCCAGTGAACTGTGTCTGAAACAGCAAAACTGTAACATACTTTCATGAGATAAATCTAGTGAATTACTTAGAATTATGAATTAATGGGTAAGAAGGTTCAAAATCTTCCCGTAATAAAATGTACTTTTTTCTACCACCATAGCAAATCTTTAGCTTTCGGCGGTTGGTTTAAATAATCTTTGATACGTGGCTGACTCACTGCTCTCAATTTGTTTTTCTACTTTTTATGCTGCATTTGAGAACATATCTGGGCATTTCATTGAATAATGTTAATTGTCAGGGAGAATATTAGAAATTGGCCAATTTAAAATGGATGATTCAATTGGCTGGCGAATGCACACTAATTCCTACTAAAAGGAGGCACTCTTCAACTTAATTTCAATCTTTCATGTTCTCGAAGGTATTGTCTTGTGTTGAAGTCTGTGTCCTAATGGTAGATTGTAGGGGCACACAGGGGAACTTGAGGTAAGCAAAGCAGTCCTGATGCTTTGCTCTTTGATCTGCTCCCATTTTGTCCTCTTCCAGTTCAAAAGCTGCATGTTTTCCCACACCCTGCAACAATGAAAGATTGTGGGTGAATTAATTTCTGGTCGTCTCAGTCTGAATCAAGTGCGCAAGCTGCCTTCCAAAATGGTAAACCTCAGCTGACAGATGTGATCTTACACATGTTAGAGAAAGAAAGGATTATGATGTGATGAAACATTACAGCAGATCATTTGGGAATGGAAAAGAATACAATTAAGCCAAAAGACAAAAATGTTCTTTCTATGCTGGGAAATCTTTATACACAGAAAGGAGTTTCATAGCCTAATTGTCCAGACAAATGTATGCACAGAATTGAGGGCAGGACCCTGTACTATATATTGATTACTATAAATACAGACCTTCTTTTTGCTTATACAGTATGTGATAATAGATGGCTATTAGTGAACTTTGTGGCAGTAATTTAACTAAGAATTTAATTTGGCATCACAACCCAAAAGAGAGAATCTTGATACATTACATGTATTCTCTATCCTGTATCTAAATGAAAAATAAAAGCCCTAATTTAAATGGAAACTTCATATGACATTGTGAACTGTCCAAGCTTCATTACTGATCTTAACTTCAGTCAATAGCCTTATTGCTTGTATTGTAAATAGGATGGTGCATTTTGTTTAATTGGTTTCCATAATTTTGTGGTGCAATGTGTAAATCAGTTTGTTTACGATATCAATTTCTGATTCATGAAGGTATCTTATCTGATATGACAGGACCATCAGCATTTCAAGGGTGATTTTGAATAGTTGAATAAGTTATTATAGAATTATGCTGTCTGGTAATGCAGTATTTTCTGCCTTGTGATATGGAACGGTCTATCACCTTTCAATGCACTCAGTAACAAAATTAATACAGAACTGTGATCTGAAAAGGGAAAATTTCCAGGTGGTGCCTTTCCAGGTTTGTTGATTAATGCCTTATGGGCACCTCACGAAATAAAAGAAAAATAACTCTGGAGAACAACCAGCTGGAATAGCTAATAATCATAGAAATAATGTCCACAGGCATACCACACTGTAGAAGATATTTGCAGACTTCCATATAACAATGTACCTCCAGAAATAGTGTGCACGTAAATATTCAAGTAACTATAAAGGATGAACATTGTATCTTTGATAAATTATTCTCACAGGATTCACTTTATGCATCAGGCCAGTTATTTTTTTTAACTCTTAATGCCCTGGAGTATTCATTAGTAATTTAAGGTTATAATCAAATTTTAAAGTAATAGGTACCACAATTGCTTTGGTTTTTTATCTTCTTTTTATTAATTTCAATAACGATGTACAGCAGTAGTATTACAAAGTAAGATAAAAGATATTGCTGTGTGTATAGAGGAAAAATCAGCAAACAGCTGGATTAAAAGAGATGTGTCAACAAAGTCATGATGGTGAAGTACAGCTAAAACATTTGAACCTATCATTGCAGTACGTGCAGGACCTCTGGCGATATGACATTGGTCCTGTCCTACAACAGTTTTGGAGATCTGAGGTCCTTTCCCAACATACACTGGCATTCTTACCCTCACCTCCACCCCCAATTGCCCCAGTCATCAGGTATGCAGCAGCTAGCGCCCATTCCCATTATATTTCCCCAGGTTTCCGAAGGTCCATAGATCCTCCAAAACTCCAACTGCTTTGTCAAGTTATTATGAGAGCTATTCACAAACCGCTGGTGGGTTGGCATCTGATCAGTGTTGTCGTATGTTGTTTGATCAGAGCTACCATTGTTAGGATCAGTTGATATATTCACTCTCTATTAGGTAGGCAGAAAGTAGCAGCAATGGGACAGCTGTACATACAAATATAATTGTAACATTATTTAGATTTAATTTTCAATAAGTAAAAGTGACCATGTCACCATAATTATCTTTTAGAGAATTTCGTTTTTTTAACAGATGTTGTGGAATTTTGCTTGACATTCATTGGGGGACAAGGAGACATTTTGTAGAACTTTCTGTTCAGATTAAATTGTTGGATCGAGTCCATAATCTGTGAAAGGAAGGGGCTGATGAGCTAAATGATGTTTCCTTGTTGCATGCTATGTTATTTTCTTGCAAGTGATGTCCTGTGGCATTACTTGCAGATAAAATGTAAAGGGTTTAGTACTCTGGACTAAAATACCTTCTCGTGTTATGTTCATGAATCTCTTCCCCCTACCTCTGCCTCCTCTAGGTCATGTTGTTTTGAGGTGCTTTACCCGTTTGATAGTGATGGGGAGCTTGGACCATAGATTATGATGGATGTCCTCTATTTTTGACTTATCTTTTGACGGGGGACTTGAGCACAAAAATCTAGGCTGACACTCCTGTGCAGTACTGAGGGAGTGCTGCACCGTCGGAGGTGCCATCTTTCGGATGAGGCGTTAAACCGAGGTCCCATCTGCTCTCTCAGGTGTATGTAAAAGATCCCATGGCACTATTTCGAAGAGCAGGGAAGTTATTCCCGGTGTCCTGGCCAATATTTATCCCTCAATCAACATAACTAAAAAAAAACAGATTATCTGGTCATTATCACATTGCTGTTTGTGGGAGCTTGTTTGTGTGCAAATTGGTTGCCGCATTTCCTACATTGAAACAGTGACTACATTCCAAAAGTACTTCATTGGCTGTAAAGCGCTTTGAGACTTCTGGTGGTTCTTCCTTCCTTCCTTTTTCTTTTTCCTTTTCTTATCTCCTGCTGTTTTTTCTTGCCTCCTAAATCGCATCTGGGCGCTTGTTCATTTCTTTTGTACTTCTCAGCAACTGCATTCCCTTGCCCCCCCCCCCTTTCACTTGGCTATGAACTGTTGGTTTTATTCTTCTCCGCCTATTCTAGTTTGCTTCACTCACCTGCTCTTGCGTTCCAGTGACATTTTTGGACCTTCTTTCGATTCATGTCTGGAGTCCTATGCAAAGTTCTTTTTATTTTTTTAATGGTAAAATTAAAATAAACCTACACAGAACTCGAGGCACTGAAAAATGGCTTGAGAAAGTCCATGGAGGTTGTAGTAGGTTTGTGGGGTAACATAGGACCAGAAGTAGGTCAGTCATCCCCTCGTGCCTCATCCACCATTTAATTCGATCATAGCTGATCAGTACTTCAACTCCATTAGCCTGTGTTTAATCCATATTCCTTGATACCTTTACCGAATAAAAATCTCTTGATCTTAGTCTTGAAAATTTCAGTTGACCCAACAGCCACAGCTTTTTTGGGGGAAAATTGTATGTTAATGTACTTCCTGATTTTCACAACTAAATAGCCTGGTTCTTTGTGTCCCTTGTTCTCGATTTCCGCATCAGAGAAATTAGCTTAACTATGTCAACCTTATCGCATTCTTTTATCATTTTAACCATCTCAAATGGATCACTCCTCACCTTTCTAAACTCAAAGGAATACCAGCCAAGTTTGCAAGCCTGAGAAAGGACACCTGGCAGTCTGAAGCAGGAGAGAGGTGGGTAGGTGACTTGAGGCTGAGAAAGGGAACCCAGGAATAGAGGCCAAGGCTTGCAACAAGTGCTGGGAGTTGGTTGAGCTTATTGCTATGCTGCAAGTCTGGTGCATGCCCAGCCTTTGATCTGTCCTGCTAATAAATAAAAAAAGAAAGAAAATGCATTTATATAATGCCTTTTCTATCATGTCCTCGTGACGTCCCATAACAGTTCACAGCCCAATGGATTGCTTTTGAAATGCAGCCACAGCAGCAAATTTTCACACAGCAAAATGATAAATGACCAGATAATCTACTTTGGTGGTGAGGGATAAGTGTTGTCTCGGACACCAGGTGAACTCCTCTGATCATCTTCAAATAGTGCCATGGGATCTTTTATGCCCACCTACAGCAGGCAAACAGCGCCTTGGTTTAACATCTCATCTGAAAGACTGAACCTTCGACAATGCAATGCTCCCTCAATACTGTCCTGATTGTGTGCTTAAATCTCTGGAGAGGAGCTTGAACCCACACCACCTGATTCAAAGGTGAGCGTGCTGCCACTGAGCCAGAGCTGACACATGGAAGAGATGAATGACATCAATAATCACATGTTTGCTGTGGACAAAAGCAGGTATTCATGGGTAGATAGAAACAATTGTTTTATTAATATAGATAGCTTTTCTTATTTCCTTAATTATTCCTAGGCAGTCTCTCCAGAACTTTGATTTTAGAGCATAATTCGATCACCATAAGGACTACAGTGGTCATGGCGGAGGTTCACCGCCATCTTTTTAGGGCAGCTCGGGATGAGCAATAAATACAGCCTAACCAGACTTGCCCACATCCAGAGAACACACTTTAAAAATCATGTGCTTTTTAAGGTGGTCCTGTATATTCTCTCAATCTCTTGCATTAGATTTTGTTTTGGTTTCAGTCTCTCAATTTCTGTGTTGTACAGTTCTCAATCTGTTCACGTTTACAGCAATAATTCTAGCTAAACACAGTATAACTGTCACAGCAGTTTCCTTGTGGTTTTCTCAACTGGCTGTCGTTTGAGGTTTCTGCTTTTTTTAAAGAAAATAAAAGTGCCTTTTGAATGAATTCATTGCCCAACCTGGATTTGTGGCGAAAAACAGTACCTCCATGGATTGTAATTAGTAATTCGGCCCAAGTCCAATAATATTGCTATAAAATGAAAACAGACCTCTGAGGAAATAACCTTCACATCATTGCAACAGCAGAGGCAAATAAAGATTATAAATAGTATGAACATGAGTTCGGAAACTTCCCCTTTGGTCTAGCAGGCAGTTGTCCTTTGACTTCGTACATTTATGGCCTGTGCTTTAATGGGTCTCTTAACTCCGACTGACAGAATTGGAATTTATTTTTATTTTTTTCAGATTATGTTTCCCATTACCCAGCTTGTAATGCCTTTGAAAGAGATCTTTGTTACAAGCTGCCCTAACTAGAGAATAAAGCTGTCGGGAAACACATCACTCATTATTTGAATGGGGAGAAATTACAACATGCTGCAGTGCAGAGGGACCTGGGGATCCTTGTGCATGAATCCCAAAAAGTTAGTTTGCAGGTGCAGCAGGTAATCAGGAAGGCGAATGGAATGTTGGCCTTCATTGCGAGAGGGATGGAGTACAAAAGCAGGGAGGTCCTGCTGTAACTGTATAGGGTATTGGTGAGGCTGCACCTGGAGTACTGCGTGCAGTTTTGGTCACCTTACTTAAGGAAGGATATACTAGCTTTGGAGGGGGTACAGAGACGATTCACTAGGCTGATTCCGGAGATGAGGGGGTTACCTTATGATGATAGATTGAGTAGACTGGGTCTTTACTCGTTGGAGTTCAGAAGGATGAGGGGTGATCTTATAGAAACATTTAAAATAATGAAAGGGATAGACAAGATAGAGGCAGAGAGGTTGTTTCCACTGGTCGGGGAGACTAGAACTAGGGGGCACAGCCTCAAAATACGGGGGAGCCAATTTAAAACCGAGTTGAGAAGGAATTTCTTCTCCCAGAGGGTTGTGAATCTGTGGAATTCTCTGTCCAAGGAAGCAGTTGAGGCTAGCTCATTGAATGTATTCAAATCACAAATAGATTTTTAACCAATAAGGAAATTAAGGGTTACAGGGAGCGGGCGAGTAAGTGGAGCTGAGTCCACGACCAGATCAGCCATGATCTTGTTGAATGGCGGAGCAGGCTCGAGGGGCTAGATGGCCTACTCCTGTTCCTAATTCTTATGTTCTTATGTTCTTATGTTATGTTCTCATTACATAGGCAATGGGATATGCTGAAGAGATGCTTTTTCAAGAATCATTTTATATCTAGAATTAATACAGAATATTTAAAAAATAGCATTACTATCTGGAGTGGTTATATCAAATTCTTGTTTTTTTGTAACTTTGAAAATCATTTAGATTTCTTTGGGTCTATTTTTACAGTTTTTTAAAGAGGGAGTTATTCATGAGGGAACTGGTTTCATTGAGCGCCAAGATGTGAGGGACTAAATAAACATCAGTTCAGGTAGTTGTGTTCTAATTGTGCATGTTAATTCATCCTTCTTGTGCTGACTTAATCACATCACACTAAAGGGCGTATGTGTAACAACTCCAACATACATTACTTCGGATAAATATGTTTGTATTTGTACATTATTTATTCAGTAATTTAAAACTGTAACCATATTCTACATATCGATCTAGAGGTCTGCCTAGGTAACTATTGGATATGTTCTGTAGAAATTCACACACTGGGATTAGAGTTGCAGATTTATCATGTGAATAACATTGCAATATCTGTAAACATGCTGCAAGGCATGGCATAATAGGAGTTTCTGAATAAAATACTCCTTTTTTAAGATTATGAAAGGAATTGATAAAGTTGAGCCAGGCAAGTTGTTCATTATGGCAAAATGTTCAAATATCACGGGCTCAAGTTTGAAATTAGGACGGTAGAAGTAAGAAGGAAAGTCAGGCAGAAATATTTCTCCCAAAAGGTAATAAAGTTGCAAAATAAATGGTTAAGGGGAGATTTATTAGAGGTGTTCAAAATCATTAAAATTCTTCATGAGTAGATAAGGAGAAATTGTTTCCAGTGACAGTATAGTCGGTAACCAGAGAACACAGATTTGAGGTAGTTGGCAAACGAACCAGAAAGGTAAGTTAAAAGTACAAGAAATAGATGCATGTATTTGGTGATGCTTCTGCCTTTGAAATGTGGACGATGCTTCTTTCTGTGGATGTGTTCAAGAGAGGCTAGAATATGCATTGATAAAAGCAGTCCATCTAAGCTTCTCCAGTGGCATAATGTGGTACTGAACTGTACAGAACATCTCAGGTTTGCTCTCCGTCTGTGCTGATTAACCAGGGTTGCAGTTGAGACACTGCCCTTCGCCTTGGAGGAAAACTCAGCCAGGGTTCCTCGTTATCCAGTGACTTATTCCAGGAGGTACACATGCATTGAGGAAAGTTTTTGCCTTTCCTGTGATGCCTTCCCTAGTCAAATAAGCTGCTTACCTACAAATTGTAAGGCCAGTCCTTTGGGTGAACTGACTAGCAATCATGGAAGAAGAGAAGAACGTTTGAAAAAATAGTTTTACGGAGTGTAGGTAATATGTTCAAGTTAGATCAGTTTGTATTCTGTCAAGCTACATTTGAATCAGACATCCATCAGTTGTGTAGGAGATAAGGGAAGGAGATTCAACATGTCTGGACCAGTCAGGAAAGGGGACTTGTAATTTCTCAAAGCCTGTAATTCTCTGAATTTTGATTGTCATATGAAATCTCTGCATAGCTGTTTTACTCATTTCTCTCCAAGCTGGTGTTTCCAGAATGTTGGTAATCATTCCCTAACTCCCGGAAGCAGTGTGAAGCCTGGCCGTTTATCTTTGGATTATTTAAGAATTTCTTGACTAGAAATTAGAATCATAGAATCATAGAATGGTTACAGCACGTCAAGCCTGAGACGAATTTCAGCCAGTCCCACTCCCCTGCCCTTTCTCCGTAGCTCTGCAATTTTTTTTCCTTCAGATACTTATCCAACTCCCTTTTGAAAGATAAGATTGATTCTGCCTCCACTACCCGTTCAGGCAATGTATTCCAAATCTTAACCACTCGCTGTGTAAAAAAGGTTTTCCTTATGTTGCCTTTGGTTCTTTTGCCAATCACCTTAAATCTGTGTCTTCTGGTTCTCGGACCATCTGCCAATGGGAACAGTTTCTCTCTATCTACCCTGTTCAGACCGCTGATGATTTTGAACACCTCTGTCAATTGCCTCAAAATGGGCATTAAGTGAGCATTAAGCATGCAAAAAAAAGTGGAGGTTCTAGCCCCATGAAAGTAAATTAGCACAAAATATAAAAACAGATAGTAAGAGTTTCTACAGGTACATAAAAAGGGAAAAAAAGTGGCTAAAGTGAATATTGGTCCCCTGGAGGAGAGACCGGGGAATTAATAATGGAGAACAGGGAAATGGCAGAGACATTGAACAAATATTTTGTATCAGTCTTCATGGTAGAAGACACTAAAAACATCCCAATAGTGGATAATCAAGGAGCTATAGGGAAGGAGGAACTTAATACAATCACTATCACTAATGAAGTAGTACTAGGTAAAATAATGGG
Source organism: Pristiophorus japonicus (assembly GCF_044704955.1). Taxonomy (NCBI): domain Eukaryota; kingdom Metazoa; phylum Chordata; class Chondrichthyes; family Pristiophoridae; genus Pristiophorus; species Pristiophorus japonicus. Next base: position 141,264,397 of record NC_091983.1, on the reverse strand, counting down.
ACTAAAGGAGGACAAGTCCCCTGGACCTGATGGCTTACATCCTAGGGTCTTAAGAGAAGTGGCTGCGGAGATAGTGGATGCATTGATTGTAATCTACCAAAATTCCCTGGATTCTGGGGCGGTCCCAGCGGATTGGAAAACCACAAATGTAACGCCCCTATTTAAAAAAGGAGGCAGACAAAAAGCAGGAAACTATAGACCAGTTAGCCTAACATCTGTGGTTGGGAAAATGCTGGAGTCCTTGGTGCACTATCCAAGGATCTGTCCTTGGCTCTCTCCTCTTGTCATCTAGAAGCAACACCGTCCTCAGACTTCTATATATATATGTTGACGACACCCAGCTTGACCTGTCCATCGCCTCTCTCGAACCCTCCACTGCCTTTGCGTTGTCATCCTGCTTGTCCAACTTCCAGTCCTAGATGAGCCGCTTTCCCTACAAGTAAACATTGGGATGTTTAAATCTCAACTCTTCGACCAAGATTTTGTTTGCCTCTCCTAATTCTTGTATGGCTTAGAATCCATTTTTTCTTTACCCTTCTGTGAAATGCCTTGGGACTTGTTTTTGCTTTGTAGGTTCTATATAAAGGCAAGTTGTTATTACTGTTATATAGCTCAAAATGCTCTCTGTGGCACAAGCCAAGTTTGGAAGGACAGAAATATATGATTGGGTCTTTTCATACTTCAGACTGACATCTTATTTCACCCACCTTGCTGAATTCAAACATCCAGCAGCAGATTCTGCCTAAAACGTCTTAAAAGTGTTTTCTCCTCATCAGGTCCTGGGTTCCTTTACACAGTGGCTTTGCTCAAAACCATCCATGCATCCTATTGCATAAGATGTGATGTAGCACCTCAGTGAGCTCAAAGTAATTTCTGCATTTTCACGAAACTTGACAAATAGTTGCCTCTCATCGTCCATTGTATTCTTTTCTGAATAATGTGCAGGTTAGGAACTGGCAGTGTCTGTAAACATGTGCTCGAACAGTAACCTAATAAAAACATCTTAACACATTTTTACAAACTTGATCTGGAATTTATGATCATTAGTCTTTTAATTACTGCACTAGTGAGTTGAAAAATGTATTTAAATGCTGCTCCACATCAACTGTCTGTGACCTTTTAATAAGTTAAAGACTTCATTAGATCTTACTGAAGGGCATAAGAGATTGCTCACAAGACATAGGAGTTATTTGAACAATTAGCATTGTGATATTTTCCATTTGTGAAAACCCAACAACTATATGGGCCCAAGTTTCCACATGATTTGCGCCTGATTTTTAGGAGCAACTGGTGGAGAACGGACTATCTTAGAAATCGCAATTCTCCACATTTTTTTTTCTGCAGTTCTAGTGAGGTAGAACAGTTCTACTTTGGAACAGAATTTTTTCTTCAAAAGGGGGCGTGTCCGGCCACTGACGCCTGATTTCAAAGTTTCCACAGTGAAAACGTACTCCAAACTAAGTTAGAATGGAGCAAGTGAAGATTTTTGTAGAACTGAAAAAACCTGTTCTACACATTGAAAAATCAGGCACAAGTTACAAATTAGGCGTCCAGAACGAGGTGGGGGGGGGGAGGGAAGTCATTAAATTCTACAATAAATCCTTATTTATACTTCTACAAATATTATACAAATAAATCCAACCTGAATAAACATTTATAAGCAAAGAAAAGATTAAGTAAACCATCTTCCTACCTGTGTGAAAGTGCTTCAGGCACGGAGAATGCTCCAGTCAGCCTGAGGCGCCCGTTCTTTCCCGCAGGGGGGGGAGGAGGCGCCCGTTCTTCCCGCGGGAGGGGGGAGAGGCGCCCGTTCTTCCCGCGGGGTGGGGGGGGGAGGGGAGAGGAGGTGCCCGTTCTTTCCCGCGGGGGGGGGGGGAGGAGGAGACAGTGAGAAGGCTGCAAGTGCTGATGTGCTGATGGCAATGTGCTTTTATTAAAAAAATGTTCAAAAATTAAACAGCTACAAAGAACTACAAAAATGGCCGAGTGCCAATGTTTTTTTCACACTGAGCATGCGCGAACGCTCCAACACGCACGCGCAGCGTTGCCGGCAGGAAAAAACTCATTTAAATAGTACCCGCCCCCTCCCACTTACAAAATCGGCGCGAGTGTAGGCTCCGCCCCCCTGGGCGCCGCGCCAGGCAGACAAGGAGCTGCAGAACGCTCCAGTATCGCGAGTTTTTTTTTAGGCGTCGTTTTAGGAGCAAAAAACGGGCACCCAGCTCGGAGGGGCGCCCGTTTTTTATCGTGTGGAAACTTGGGCCCAAAATATTGTGATAATTTTAACCGTACTGAAACTACCAGAATGCTAACAAAACTCCATACTTAAAGTGCTTAAAAACTGAAATGATAGAAACTTATTTTGTGCTAAAATATTTTGAAAATCTGTGTACCCTATCTTTTCTGCTTTTTTACTGCTTTTAGATTTTTTTTAAACCCTCTGTTCATATTATACATATGCATGGTTAGGGGATGGAGGTTGTGCATGTTGCTCATTTCAAGTTAGCATTTGCCTTTACATAACTTGTTGTATTAAATACACTTTCATCTTCTTGTCAAGAACCATTTTAGTTCAAAATCCTGTGCAGGAGTGTGGTACGCACATTGAGTGTTTGAAGCAGAATATGCATTGGGAGACTTCCCGTTCCCACAGACCAGCCTTTAGCATCAATGCAAACTCAGTTATATGATGGAAATGTTTAGAGGGCCTTGTGCAAGTGATAAATAAGCAGCAGTTACAGTACTTAGCCATGAATTGGCAACTTGCTTGCATGCTTTTTTTCCCCCACCACAAATGTTGTAGTTACTTTAAGCTGTTGTAAGTGAACATTTTGATCTTTTATTTGATAAGTAACTATAAAAGAAAATTAGAATAAAGCCAGAGAAGGGCTGTCTTGTTTTTTTCCATTAAAGCTAACAGTTATTCATCATGATTGCAGTTGACATATATATTTTGTATATACCAAGATTCAATAATCAAGATTTTTCATCGTTGAGTAGTTTTTATCTAATGGACTGTGGGTGATGTGCTTTTACTGTTTCTATTTAGTGTTTTGAACTTTGTTAGTATTTTACAGTAAATGTTGCAATTATAAATGGCTTATTGAGAGCAAGCTGAAGACACGTAGTACTGAAACAGCGATGTGTTTCACTGTTGGAACCAAAATTTCTGATATGGAGCCTTTCCAAACATCATAAATCCTGGAGCCTACTGTGCCTGATTTTCCATCCATTCTTTTCAATGGTTGGAAAATCATGCCGAGTGTGCAAAATTTTCAGATGTATACCGTTGGCGGGGGCAGGGCAGGGGGCTTCCTCCAGGAGGTACAAAGTCGGAATGCTACCCATCATATCCCAACTTCATTTGATACAGCTGTTACATATTTTACACTTCATCTGTGCCCAATGTCCGAGAGAGAGGCCAAATCATTCAATTCAAATACAAACATGTATGGGATTTGTTCAAATATGTGTTTGACAGCTTTGGGGGAAAAAAAATAATGGTCAGTATTTTTAAAAATCTGCTTGGTCCAGTCAGTTTTTTGAAGATATTTATCAATATGTCTTTGTTCCAAATCCGTGTCTGCAACCTTCTAAGAGAGATGGTCAGACCAGACAGCTTCTGTAGGTGGCAAGAAAATGCTATGAAATGAATCCCTATGTATGAATATTACTTCTGTCATAATTTAGCACAGTAGTTGGGCACTATTTTGTTTCTACTGATTGAGGAGCTAGTTGAGTGTAAGATTTTTCTGCCACCATACAAACGCAAGTAGGAAATACGAATAAAACCAGTAGCTGATGTAAACTGAAGAGGATTCGCTGTCTGTTCCTAGGCATGTGCAAGTGAAAATATTCTTGCTGGGACATAGGGCTCAACTTCAGGTTTAGTTTGAAACATGGAAGCCAAAAATATCTATTAGAATAAAAAGAGTGAAGAAATTGTACACAATGCCACACAGCCACTGTATTTTTTTTTAACCATGTCATTGCAATGCCGAACTAATCCAGTTTCTACCTCAATTTTTTAGGGTCTGAACGGAATGTCTGTGGATGAGAAGGCCGAATCACCCATGTATGTGTATGAGTCAACAGTGCATTGTACAAATATCCTCCTGTGCCTCAACGACCAGCGTAAGCAGGATATCCTCTGCGATGTGACTGTACTGGTGGAGAGGAAGGAATTCCGTGCCCACCGGGCTGTCCTGGCAGCGTGCAGCGAATACTTCTTACAGATTTTGATCGGACAAACGGAACATGAACTGGTTATCACCCTGCCTGAGGAGGTACGTCACAGTAACTTATTTTAAACATAGGACGTTGTTCAGTCAGATCCTAGTTGTTGCAGGAAGTGTGGCATCAGAGCATTCCATACAATATTGTGTTATTCTTTCCATGATGCCTAAAATAGCAAAAGCCAAGTTTATGTTAACAAGTTATTTTTGTTCTCTTTTGACTTTATCATCGCAACTGGAGAAAGAAGAATACAATAGTGTAGATTTACACTATTGTAAGGTATAGTGTAGATTTACACTATTGTAAGGTATAGTGCAGATTTACACTATTGTATGGTATAGTGTAGATTTACACAATTGTAGCGGAGAGCACCAATGTTTGCCACTGCAGATTGACTGGATACGGGTTAAACCCCCACACATTGCTGCATTCTAAGTCTCAGCTATCTCATTGCATCACGTAGGGAGGGAAAGCTTGCTACGCTCATGCACCCTCTAAAGGCCCCCCTGAGAGAAAAGAAAAGAAAGACTTGGATTTATATAGCACCGTTCATGACCACCAGACGTCTTGAAGCACTTTACAGCAATGAAGTACTTTTGGAATGTAGTCACTGTTGTAATATGGGAAATGTGGCAGCCAATTTGCGCACAGCAAATGCCCAGCAACAGCAACGTGATAATCACCATATAAACTGTTTTTTTTGTTATGTTGATTGAGGGCTAAATATTGGCTAAGACATCGGGGATAACTCCCCTGCTGTTCTTCAAAATAGTGCCATGGGATCTTTTACATCTACCTGAGAGAGCAGACAGGGCCTCGGTTTAACATCTCATCCGAAAGACGGCACCTCCGACAGTGCAGCATTCCCTCAGCACTGCATTGGAATGTCAGCCTAGATCTATGTGCTCAAGGTCCACTCCAGGGAACCCACAATCTTCTGATGCAGAGGCGAGGTTGCTACTAACTAAGCCATGGCTGACACACTATAGTAGAGGAGAGCAGGAACGTGTGATCAGATCTGCTCCATATCCCCCTGCCCCAAACTGCAGAAAATTGGGGAAGAACCATTTAAGTTTATAGCACAGGAGGCCTTTTGGTCCATCATGTTTGTGCTAACTCTTTGTTGGGGAAACCAATCATATGTGGAATATTTTTTAAAAATCGCAATTATGGCTGTTTCTTAATGTGTTAAATTTTGCTGCAGGCCAATCTAGGCTGATGATGGTAAGTGCATGTTTTAAGGATTCCTTTAAGTTAAATGATAATTAGAATTGAGGCTGAGCTTCAGCTGTAATTACTGATGTCAAATCAAAATACTTCAGCTTTTTGGTATTTAATTTCTGACTATGGAGAATGAAAACAATTGAGAAAACCCAACTTCAGATCGAAATTCACTTTGCGTGTTCAGCCCCAAGTTACACAGTAATAAATAGAAGACAAAAAATTATTGAAGCAATTCGAGTCAATACCAAGATTTTGCCAAATTTTAAAGTGGAATTCTTTTCACTTTGGGGCCCCTGGCACAGTACTGAAACGGCTCTCATCAAAGTCACAAATGACATCCTTTGTGACTGTGACAAAGGCACACTATCCCTCCTCTTCTTTCTCGACCTGTCTGCAGCCTTTGACACGGTTGACCACTCTATTCTCCTCCAACACCTCTCCACCGTCGTCCAGCTAGGTGGGACTGCACTCGCCTGGTTCCATTCTTATCTATCTAATCGTAGCCAGAGAATCGTCTGCAATGGCTTCTCTTCCTGCTCCCACATCGTTACCTCTGTTGACCACCAAGGATCTATCCTTGGCCCCCTCCTATTTCTCATCTATATGATGCCCCTCGGTGACATCATCTGAAAACATAACATCAGTTTCCATATGTAAGCTAACGACACCCAGCTCTACCTCACCGCCACCTACCTCAACCCCTCCACTGTCTCTAAATTGTCAGATTGCTTGTCCAAAATCCAGTATTGATGAGCAGAAATGTCTTCCAATTTAATAATGGGAAGACTGAAGCCACTGTCTTCAGTCCCCACCACAAACTCCGTTCCCTCGCCACCAACTCCATCCCTCTCCCTAGCACCTATCTGAGGCTGAATCACATTGTTCGCAACCTTGGTGTCATATTGAAATGAGCTTCCAACCACATATCCGCAGCATAACTAAGACCTCCTATTTCCACCTCCGTAACATCACCCATCTCCGCTACTGCCTCAGTTCATCCCCTACTGAAACCCTCATCCATGCCTTTGTTACCTCTAGACCTGACTATTCCAACACACCCTTGGCTGGCCTCCCACGTTCTACCCTACGTAAACTTGAGATCATCCAAAACTCGGTTGCCCGTGTCCTAACTCGCACCAAGTCCCGCTCACCCATCACCCCTGTGCTCACTGACCTACATTGGCTTCCAGTTAAGCAACACCTCCATTTTAAAATTCTCACTCTTGTTTTCAAACCCCTCCAGGGCCTCGTCCCTCCCTATCTCTGTAATCTGAGGTTGAAGCAGACTGTTCGCAACCTTGGCATCCTATTTGACCCTGAGCTGAACTTCGGACTTTGCATCCTCTTCATCAAATAGACCGCCTTTGTCCCGCTCCTGTTGAAGCTCTCATCCATGCCTTTGTCACCTCCAGATCGCTATGCCAATGCTCTTCCCATCCTCCACCCTCCATAAACTTCAGCTCATCCAAAACTGTGCTGCCATATCCTATCCCAAACAAATGCCACTCACCCATCACCCCTGTGCTATGTTGGCTCCTGGTACCCGAACACCATAAAATTAAAATTCTCATCCTAGTGTTCAAATTCTCTCATAGCCTCCCCCCAGCCCTGCTACATTCTGTGAACGCTGTGTTCCTCCAATTCTGGCCTCTTGTGCAATACCCGAAAAGTGGGAGGAGGTTGGATAGCTCTTTTTTGTCTGGCGCAGACATGATGGGCTGAATAACCTCCATCTGTGCCGTAAATTTCTAATTCTACCCCACTCCCATTACCCCACTATTCAGATTCCTAGGCCCTAACCTGTGGAATTCCATCTCCAAATCTTTCCACTGCCATCTCCTCCTTGAAACCTTCCTAAACTTACCTCTTTAAAGATGTATATTCTCTGTCACCAGCTAAAAAAGGCACTAACGGTAAAAGCATAAATTAGTAACAAAGTGAATTCACTAAATATTCATAATAAGAACATATGCATTTTAAGAACAGGAATCCACTTTTATGCCCAGGAAGCCCATCCTTTTTGATTTAATCTTGGACTCCCATTTTCCTGCATTTTTTGTCAAATCTCATTTTTTTATTCTGTCCAGAAATGGATCTAGTTGAACCAGTTTATACTGTCAACTTCAACATAATTTCTGGTAACTTACTCAACACTGCAAAAACAGAATTAGATTTAATGCAAGAGTGATGGAAAACTTAAATAAATGGCAACAGAGAACTGGATTCTGGAACTGGGTTGTGCCTAGTTTTCACTGCATGGGCAGAAATCTAGCAGATGGATCATCCGCACATTATAAAACCCACCCACTTTTCATTATGGGACACAAATCGGATGGGTTCTATAATGGGCAGGCAATCCACTTCTCCAGACCTTGCCCTTGCTGTAAAGATGAAAATTTAACCCCACAGTCTTTTTAACTCTGGATTTAAAACTAGTTGAGACTATTGGGATGAAATCTCATCTGTCTGCTGACTGCTGGGTCCGATTTGAAATGTAGTTGGATGGCTTCAAGCCAGTTGCAAGTGGGAGCTGTTGACAGCACAAACTGCCTCTAATATGGTACAAATTGGCACTGAATAGGAAATCTTATTTAAGGGAACATAAGGATGGTTCATGTAGGGAGTGTAAAAATGCACAAAGGTGATGTTAGTCAAAAGTGGTTTCTGAGCACTGACTTTGATGAGCACAAATCTACATCAACAAATATGAATTAAAAAATGGAATTGAATTTTAAACAGAAAATAAATTCCTTTTTATACATTTTTAGTGGCAGATTGTTACAATATTAGCGATTCTACTGCCAACACTGCCAATTATGACACAAAGTGTATTTAAAGTTCTGCTGACGAAGCATGCAAAACATTGACAACAGTATAGATAGAATAGTAATTAACGTCATCTTCTTAGGCAGGCCCCGGAGTCGAGGATGACTTGCTTCCACACTAAAATGAGTTCTAAGGTGACTGATGAGACCAATGTCACAGGTGGTTGGAGGGACGGGTGGCTGGGGTGCTTGATTTATCGTGTGTTCCTTCCGCTTTTTGTGCTTGGCTTCCGCGTGCTCCCGGCGAAGAGACTCAAAGTGTTCGGTGCCTTCTCGGATGCTCCTCTTCTACTTTGAGTGGTCATGGGCCAGGGATTCCTAAAAGTCGGTGAGGATGTTGCATTTTTTCAAGGCGGTTTTGAGGGTGTCCTTGAAGCATTTTCTCTGCCCTCCTGGGGCTCGCTTGCCATTACATAGCTTGGAGTAGAGTGCTTGTTTCGGGAGTCTAATGTCAGGCATGGGGATGATGTGGCCCATCCATCGGAGCTGGTCGAGTGTGGTCAATGCCTCGATGCTGGGGATGTTGGCCTGAGAGACAACATTGACGCTGGTGCGCCGATCCTGCCAATTAATTTGATTAACATATACTTGTGCTGAGCAACGAACTGCTTGAAGAATGTTGGAGAAAAAAGCATTAGTTTGTATGCGATAGTTTTTTAATTTTCTGAAGATTTTCTTTTGGTCTTTTATAAAAGTGTAGATATAATTTGTGCATGTTTGGAGAACTGGAAATAGTTAGTAGATAGTTTATATCTGTGGCCTTCCATTCACTTAGTTATCAATATCAGCTGAGACATATTGAGGAGGTGTTAAGTAGAGGCTATAAAGGAAATTGTGTGAGAAAGAGAGAGAGGATATTACCACATGCATCACCTCAGGCTGCTTTTACACTTCTGAGCAGCTGGTGTCAGAACAGCACTGGCAAAGGCATGAGAACAGATTGTCCGCTGTCCACAGATTGTCAGGGAATGATGTGCAGCCTGGGTAGACTCTGGAAAGGGAAGGGTAGAAAAAGTTTGAAAGGGAGTATCAACTCCTCCGATAGTTTAGCTAGTTAAGGTGGTGAGTAGCTGAGCCATAATAACCTGGAAGATGCCAGATTCAATCTCTCGTCTGTGGTAAGTTCTTGATCTCAGCCAGGCTTGTGGTAGGGCCACTACGATTGACCTCAATTCCCTTGGTTCGGGAGGTTTTCTGCTTCTGACCGTTATCCAATGACCCCTGCTGGAAATGAGCATATGTGGGTGTCAGGCGAGGGCTAGTTGGATTTGGCTGTGATGCCACCAATCATTGTCTAGGATCATACATTAACATTTGTGAGGCACTAGAGGATTACTGATGGTGGAGGAGCAATGCCCCATTAAAGAGCCAATGCTTTCATGACAAGAGGAAGGGAGGGTGAAAGAAAACAGTAAGACAAGGATGGCCCTGAACATCTGCCGAAGCTGTCCTGATCTCCTTTTATAACTTTGGGGGGAGATCACGGAACACCCGGAAGAACAAATGGCTAAACATTTACCATTTTCCTCTGGGGGGAGGGCTGGGTCCGCTGATCCCCTGCTGAAGTTACTGCAGGAGATCGGGGACAAACCCTGCGGCAGTTCCTTACGCCTCTGTGAT